>NC_056732.1:332222873-332487873 GCF_019279795.1 Protopterus annectens
GATGGCCATACTTAAGGCGTTTTGTCCTCCTGCTCCTTTATGCACCTATTTATGTACCAGAACTGATCCTCTGTACTGCCTCCCCACCACCACTTCCATACTATACCCATGTTCAGGGTTCCAACTGCCTATTATGCACCGGTTTGTCTGATATTATAAGTTAGTGTTAAGCACAGGCATCTCCCCTGTACATCTTATAGGGATGTTTCAACATGTGGTCCTGGAAAACTTCAGATCCCTCGTGGCAGATGGTGTAGTGCCATGGCAGTGCTCTTGGTTTCCAATTGCATGTACATTACTACATCTGCATTAGCGTGAGTCAGGGATAGCTAATATTCATCACAGTGTTTGTTGTTTTTGCTGATGCACTTTACTAAGTGGGACTCCCCCTAAACTCCTTTACTAAAGCTGCTAGTCTACAGATTATCTATTGAAATGTCTCTATTTCACAGTTGTATTGTATTAATTGAGGTTGCAAAAAATGGTGCTGCCACATTATGTCATACTACCAAAACCAATTAGCCAGGCAGTTATGTTAATAAGGCTAATTAGGTCAGCACTTTCTGAATCTCTACCCTAGCACATTACAATACCAAGATATGCTGACAATAGCCATGCACATCATCAGTGTGACCATGAGGTATGTAAGCCAATATGCTCATACGTATGTCATGTGTATACTAGCACCTTGGTGCAATTCTAGACTGCTATGAATGTATCATAGTAAAGCACTACATTGCACAACACATGATCTACAAACCTGAATGTGTTGCCATGGCTACTTTAGGTTCTGCAGAATGCAGACATCCATCATGGTGTACCAGGGAAAGCAAGTTTTTTTCCAGGACAGAGGCTTCCAAGAGTACCTGCTTATGATTAGCCTTTGTGAAAATGGCTGACCAGCACAAACTTGCCAGAATGATAAGCAACCTGTTCATAGCTTCAGCCACCCAGGTGAATGATGCCTGGGTTTCCTGCCCACTGGGCCAGCCTAACATCCACAGATGCCAGGATTCTGTGCTATCCTATCATCCTGATGTTTTCAATCTCTTACATGTTATTCCCTATTACTTGTTCATGTTCCAATCCTCCTATCACCATTTGTCCACCTTCAGTATGTCTGTATCTATCCAATGTCCTACCAAACTATTGTGTGCATACCACCCCTGTTTGTCTACGTCTGTGTCCTGTGTTTGTCTGCCCTGTTATCTGTCCTTCTCCCTTTATCACTACCATAACCTTCCTTCACTACATTCCCATCTACCCTTATTTTCTACATATGAAAAAAGTCCTTTATCACAGAATCCTTTACCCCATGTATTTCCCTCTGGTTGCTGTTCTCCTATTTCTTGCTTTCTTATGTATCCGATTGCCTCCCCATTTATATGATGAGCAGGATTGGCAATTGGATATCTATTCCCACAATGGTCTATCTGATGGCCACTATGCTGCCCTTCTTGTGTCAGATAAGTCATGTCAGTGCACACTTATTCAGCAGTGCATCATTTATGATGCATGTTACATCAGTCACATGCCCTACTGTGGCTTGTAATACTGCTCCAGCCATCTGGTAGCCTAGCACAGCTTTTCCCATTAGCACTATGCTTCTTTGTATTTACACTGTCCTTCTGTCCAGCTGCAGGCCCTATTCAATGCCGAGTACATGTCTGATTAGCTATGTGGCTCATTGTACAACATTTGTCTATGAATTCCAGGTTAAGTAATTTCCTTAGAGTCATTTCCTGCAATCTTGTCAAGGTCTTGATGACTTTAGAACTTGAATTATTTCAAAACCTTCGGACTACTTTTAAAAAGCAGGAAGCTGGTCTTATCTGGAAGTGCTATATCCTGAAACTGCAAAACATCGACACCCAAAACATTGAAATTCAAGAAGCAAACCTAAACTTCCTACTAACCACCAGAAAAAACTACAGCAACAAACATAAACAAATAATGACATACATTTCTATATTTAAGCAGGGGGGGCTACACCGCATGATTCTCTCACAAAACTCAGAATTACCTGACCTACATTGTCCCCTTCCTACCCCTTTCTCCTTCAGTCCCTCTACATTTATAATTACATCTGTACAGTTCTAATTAGATTTGCTATATTCTTAAACACACATAACAAATATAACTGATCATAAATCTATTTCATTAAAGAATACCATATAAATTAACTATAGAAATGTCATAAAAATAAAATTACTTTTACTTCCCTGCATATATCCCTGATTATGTCACATACTTCATAAATTTGCCTCATTGCTCTGCCAATACAGATATACAAACCAATGTAAGACGACTGCATGAGTCCTCAAAGCCTAAATTTTTCCCACTAGTGCTAGGGGTAATGATTGCTATAGATTATCTTGGAATACTTTTTCTAACTTGTTCACTTCTTCTAGGTTAAATCATGTAATCATTATTTTACAATTTGCTGCATTGAACCTAATGTGCTTGCTTTCACGATTTATTTGGTTTAGCTGACTTTATAAGGGGAAATGTTTTGTATAGCATTTTGATTCCCATTTGTATACTGGATTTTCTATGTAGACACTGTGCATGTGTTCTTAGCCTTCATATTCTCTCTATTTCAATTTGCTTTAGACATATTATCACATGCTTTGCAGAGTCTCTCTCTCTCTCTCCTCTCCCAATCCATTAACATTATTTTCCACTGCCATTGTTATCAATTTCCAATACACTTGTGACAGTCCCTACTCCAGGCCAGTAATCAAGGAGCCTCTATCCTCAACACTGACACCTGTAAGGGATGTCCACTAGGAACAAAAATGGATACACACAGTATTTTCAAATGCAGCAGTCTGCAGCAAGCACAGTTTCCCTTAAGAGCACACATGGAGCACACTTCAGACCTGGGGCTGGACTATCTCTCTCTCTCTCTCCAGGCCCCAAACAAGACTGCACACTGACCACTTTGGAGTTCTCTGTCACTGTTCCAGGTAACTGACACACACACTTGGATATTTGATTTTCACATGCACACACACACACACACACACACACACACACACACACACACACACACACACACACACACACACACACACACACACACACACACACACACACACACACACCTGGGAAAGGCTGCAACAGATTTACCAGCTGCATCCCCTCTGCCCAGACTATAAGGTAATTACACTACCACCAGTCAGCTACTCTAAGGTTCTTACTAGGGTACCCAATTATATTGAGTAAAATTAATACTAATACAAATGGTAGAGTTTGACCAGTACAGCAAGGTTTTGAAGCAGCCACAGTGTCACTAAATTAAGCATAAGTACTCTTATAATATTAACAGGTATTCTCTAAAAGACCAGCCACAATAAAAGGTATAGAAATATTTAATAATAATTAATAAAATAGAAAACATGAGAATACTGAATATCTAGTTACAATAAACACCAGAGTTTCAATCACAGGAGATATAAAAATAACACAGTTGGATAGATTCACATAGATGCAGGAAAATAATACTTAACTAATCTCACTATATTTTCCTGACTGACTAAAGAATTACTGTTCCCTAGTTAAGTTACTTACTACAGCAAGGCAAGATGAGGTGTGTGGTTGTGCGAGATATCTGTGAGAGATCTTTCCTGTCATGCTCCAAAGAACAAAGTGCTGCTGCAAGAGTTCCATCATATCTCTCATTAATATCTAAAGAATCATTTCAGTGCTGGTTATAGAATGACATCACATCTGGTCACCTGGCTCTGGTACAATACACACCTAGAGCTTTGCTAAGATCTGTTGTAGCATCTGAAAGCTATAAAACAATTTCAAAAATGTTCTCCCATCCAGTCTATCAATTAGTTCACCCCTAAGGACAACACAGTACGATTCCTAGTTTTCCCAGATATTTTTGTCTCTGGCTGTAATCAGATCTGTAACATAAAATCTTTATGGCCTAAACCAACCCATTTAATTTTCAACCTATTTTTCAAAATTAGCTGGACTGAGATTAATATCTTCCCTTCCAGAATTCCCTGTTAAAACATATACATTTAATCAGTTATAATAATACTGTCTGAGATATATGTATATCTCTTTTCTGTCCAGCAGGACCCACTGTTGATGCATTTTTTAATACAAGCAACTTTACAAATACATTTTTAACACAAGCATCTGTACAAATCAGTGTGATAGATAAATGACATAAAATTCTTTACAAAAATCCAGCTAGCTATGCTGGCATATGTTACACATACACTGCCCTACTCTCCCTGGCACAGCTGGCACCACTTCAAATCATCACATCCCTCATTATTCTTCAGCTGCTATTACACTTCTAAAATTTCATCACTGGATTTCTTAGCCAATTACTTGCAGGCTAACAGCTTGCCTGCCAGCACAGTGCAATTTCACAAAATTATTTTTAGACATTTGGCCCCAAAATAAATGTTCTAAGTGTATGAATAGTGCCACATGTTAATCACAAATAACCACTGGAAAAGGCCAGAGAGATGCATGTAATAGTTATTAAGGTAGACCTTTAAGCCTAGTAGTCTTTTACTAGGTCATTTTGCAGATAGCTCAGAGAACTTACTTTCATCTCCATTTATAGTTTATTCCCTCTAACTCCACTCTATAAGCTTACCTTAGGAGTGCATCTATCTGCTCTTGTCTGCTTGTCATTAATGGTTACATTTTCTTTGCCCTGGGCATTCCAACACAGTCTTAACTATTACCTAGTTTTTGCTTTCTGGTTGATATGCATTCTGTGAGGTAGTTTGTCTTTGCAGTCCTATTGCACTTGGTCTTGGCAAGTGCTTCAAGACAAGCTCATAGGTGATTACTAAGTTAACAACCCCAGGTGGATGCCCCACTTCTGACTTTTTTCTTTAAAATCTAGAGGAAACTCTAATCTACTCAGGGTCTTTCCCTACCCTACCCTATCACCATTCCATCCATACTCACATTATTTATATTTTGATACCCCCCCCCACAAAAAAAGCATGCCTAATGACTGATGGGTTACTCTGATAACCTATTAATTAGAACCTTCAGATCCCTAAACTGTGTAACCATTCCTGTTAATACTTCCCTTCCCACAACTTTTACCTTAATAACCTACTTCCTTCCTTTCTGTCCCATAGCACCCTTTATAACCTATATTATTTCTCTTCTATATAATTATTTGATTGTAATCTTTTAGTACATAATCTGTCTTCTATATATATATATATATATATATATATATATATATATATATATATATATATATAAAGTGTCTCAATTAACCATAAGGGGGTTAAAGCCACTCATTTTATTACTCATATTATTATTAGCATTTCTATCTTAAGGATTATAGCTGCCTTCTACTGCCCATCCCCAAAACAAATGTTGACACCCATTACTGATATTGTTCTCTTTTTCCCACTTACACTGTCTGTCCCAGTTCCTCCACTAGTCAGTTAATTCATATTTTACATACTCAGCCTTGCATATTAATGAAGACCTGGTCCCATTCTATTTTCCTTAAAAGTGTCCTTCTCAAACTGTCCTAATAACATTTACTGCAACCTTTTTGCAGAAGTGAAACGATGCATTATTCATTCTTATTCTTCTAATATTTCTCCTCTAACCCTTATCTGAAAATAGACCCTCTACCCTTTTCCTTTAGACATTAAATCTTAACATTTGGTGACATAAAATGGATTTTTCGATATCTTTTCTTTCTTTTACTCGTCTCATACCAAATTTCCCATTAATTTCCTTATTCTTCTAACCTTCATACTTCCACCTTTTTTACACATTTTTGCCTAAATCCTCCTCTAAGCCTTTGGTGAAAAGTCAAACAGTTTCCTTGTACCTTTCTTATCTTCTAACTGTAACTTACTGCTTTTTGGTGAACAAAATAAATCTCTTCATATTAGACATTCTTTTTCACATCTTATAGCATACCATCCTTTAAGTCTTAGGTGAAAGAAAAAGCCATCAGGAGCACCGTATATCTCTTCCTTCCTTGCCTCTAATTTCCACTTTTTGATGAGAATAAAAGGTGTCACTTTCCATCTTCCCTCCTAACTTGAAACTGCCTTTTGGTGACAGAAAACTAAAGTACTAATTTCCTCTCCTTCATATTCCAACCTTTCTTTCCATTCTTAACTGATACTCCTGACTTGGGTGATAGTAAAAGGAATTTATTCATTTCATCACTTTCTTTCCTCCGGATATTAAACCTCAGTCTTTTGGTCAGAATGAAAGGAAATTCCTCTTGTCATTTCTCTACTTTGTGGATAACAAGGGACCAGCCAACTTAATTCTCAGTCCTTCCTCTGCAATACAACTTCAAACCTTTGGTGAGAATAGTTGCCATTAATCACATTTTCTGTGATTGCCAATCCTTTTTCCTTAATTTCCTTTCTCCTCAATCTCTGTGCTTCACTCCTATGATGCAGGCAGTTACCTGCAGCTCCACTCACTATCTCTTAGTATTTAACTGGTTCAGTTTTTCTCTCTTTCCTCGTACTCTTCATTACTGTCTATGTTCCATTTCACCTGCTCTCTATAACCTCTGTTTAGCTATTTACATTATACCTTCCATTTATCTTTACTACCAAATAGACTATTTACTGTCCTCTGTTATTATTACATACATCAACTCTCCTGATAATTCACAACATGAAAACCAATCCACAAACTTTATTATTTCTAATTCCCTTACTGATTATCCATATGGTAACCATTCAAACTACATATTTTTTTCCACTCATTCCACCCCTACAAAATTTTCTTCAGCCTCAATGATATAACTATTACTAAAACAAAAGCAGTTTCAAGTTGGTCTTCCAGTACAAAAATACCTTATCTAACTTATCACCAATTCCTAACACTCATATTATTTATTTATTCATTATTATGTCGAAAATGTTCAGTAATATTCAAAGCCATGCATGCTGATTGGACACCCGATGAGCTTGCCCACTGTAAGTTAAGGATATCCCAAAAGAAAGAAGTCTGGCTGCTTGAGTCTTCTTGAGTAGCCAGCTTTCTTTTAGAATATGCTAGTTCACAACTTTTACATGAACCATGACAAAATAGGACTGTAACAAACATTCTGTAAAAGTCTGGGCAATTTAGAGGTAAGATTACTGACAATATGATCAGTCCTACTGACAGTAGCCATACCTCTAAATTACCCAGACTTTTACAGAACATCCACAATTTTCCTTATACATTGCTCATTACTGACACATCTCACCTAAAAGTTTTGATTTTCTGGTAGATATCTGACTTTTTGTCAGTCAATAATCCAGGCTTCTTACTTCCAAAACCATGCAAGGGATTAAAATTTCTGAAGATGAAAAAAAATGAGATACAGCGAGAGAGAGGGAAGATGTAGGTAATCATGTGTTGTACATCAGTATGCAGACCAGCAAGTGGAAGAACACTAAAGTGCCATTATACAATGAGATGATTTAAGAAAGGTAAGCAATTTTTTACTTAAATAATCTCATTGTGTAATAGCAGTAATCCACAAGTGAGTGTGGATATCATAGAATTTTTCCCACGGTTGCCTTTGTTTAATCACTCAGGCTTCACCCTCATGATCAAACCATGCCAACTGTGGTTAAATCCTGTGATACCCACATTCAGTCATGGATTATTGCTTAAGTACTCTCTAAATACTTGATAATTTCAAGCAACTAATAATCTACACCTCCCTTATTTTTTAGAATATCACAAATTAAAGTCACTAAAACAAATTAAAGTCCAGTCTAACTGGCCTAGTCTAATCAAAAAGTCCTCATAATTGATTGTCTAAATACCAAAAGTGTAAATAACAGATTTGATCTTCTATAACTATTTATTCAATACTATCACTTTGACATTCTTGAAATAATGCCCACATAGCTAAAACCTGATGGTGCCCTTCCTCCTACACTTCTGGATAAGTATAACATATTCTAAAATTACTCTGGCAGACCCATAATTAGTGAAACATAATTAAGCCTATCCAATATATATATATATATATATATATATATATATATATATATATATATATATATATATATATATATATATATATATATATATATATATATATATATATATATATATATATATATATATATATATATATATAAATGCCACACAAGTGTCACTTTCAATATACAGTTGTACCTCAGACCTTAACTAGCTAGTAAAAAATGCTTTTTGGCAATAATACTAAACTGTTCATTGCCTGTATGCATCAAATAACCCTGCTAATCAAAATGGCCTCCCCTATCAACAGCATAATTTACAAACCCTACAAAATTAAATATAGCAATATGATTGCTTAATCCTTGGTGACTTAAATATTAATTAGCTAGGTTCAAAAATTTAAACTATTACAATTTGCATACTTGCTCAGTTTTTCTCAACTAGTTTAGCAATCTACCTGACCTAATCCCAAATTGAAGACAATCCCTTTTTGCTTTAGTAGTCACCAATATTTCCTACCACTACAAACTTGTATATACCTTATCAAATACTATAAGGGATCACTGCCCCATTATTGCTTCTTTATCCTTTACGACACAAAAAAATCTTACCCCAAAATGTCCTTTGGCAATCCTTTCTATTCATCAATAAATTATACCTGTTTAAACACATTAGTATTATCAATTCTCCCATTTGTAAAACATCCACCCCCTTTCAGGACCTTTAATACCTTACCACACTTCTTCCCATACAAAATCAAATGTATTCTATTGGAAGTCACTGATATAGAGGGAATTGCAGCCCTTGAATTACTTCATAACTGAAAAGAAAAATCAAGCCATGGAGGCAAACTTTGGCATCAGAGAAAAGTTTCCCATTCAGAATGTTGCAACTTATACATTCCTAAGAAAAATGAAGTGCATATTCATTGAAAGACAATCAGATCAATATGTATTCCATCATTTCTGGTGATGTCACTAATTATAGAGTTAAATGATACACTAGATTGGGCCTCCTCCCCATATTACATCCCCTCATTGAATGAGGCTTTGTTGCCAGTCATCTATCCATTCTAGTGCAGGACTGCCCTCTTATCTTACTACTAGTAGTAGTACCAATGGCCACTCCAAACCCTTTCCTTCATTATAAGTTATGACCACATGACCATTTTCCCAAAAGATATGGGTAGGTTGGAGATGGGATAGGCTCCATCCACAGCAAGAAATCACTAAATAGGACTTGTTCCTAGAATTTTTTCATTCTCTTCCTAGGACTGTTGTTAGATATTAAATATGCTGAAAGAAAAAGCTTGCTTAAATGCAGAAACAGAGTTTAGTAATATGTGATCAGCAACCATACTAAATGACTGTGGCTTAAAAAAATAAGGAACTTGCTTATGAGTGTATTACACACACATCAAGAAAGCTGAACTTCTTACAGACATGACAAGAATGTAATCTGCTTTCACTGGGCAACAGGACATGCTTTTCTAAGAAAGTTTAAAAATGTGCTTTTCTAATCCACAAGGCGTTTCCTTGAAGACAGTTTACTTATCAGCATTTGCACAAGAACAGATGTGTTAGCATTTGCGTCATCAAGGCAGTATCTTTCCAAAGCCAAGAGGGTGTGTGTTTAACTAAAATATGTATAAAAAGTCTGTATTAAATCTAGTTATGTTAGAGGTATGGTAGGGACACAAGTCCTGAGGTAAATGTTATATCTCTCATATCATCTGTACTATATGAGAAGTAAAGTTGGAACAGTACTTTTAAGCTGCAACGTTTGTCCAGTTTGGTTTATTATAAAAGTTATTGGTTACTGCTCTCTAAAGATGATGCTGCAAAGTATATTCTCTCATCAGTGAATATTCTGCAAGTTTCTGTATGCGACAGACTGTGAATGCAAATATAACTAGACTTTGAATTTTAGCAGAATCCAGCCAGCAAGACTGAGTGTCTTAAGAAGACTTCAAATCCCACAGCAAGAGCAAGCAGTAAGAAGCAGTAAGCAGAGAGAGATCCAAATATTTTTTCAATGGCGAGGCAGCTGAGTGACTAGCACCATATAATTTTTCAACTGTGTTATCAATTAATTCTTAAATTGCTAGAAAATGTTTATGCTCTAATAGTACAGATATAATCATTAATGCAACAGATAAAAGCATAACTTTCATAGGATTAAGTCTTTCTGTCAAAGTATTTAAATTAGAGGTAAGCCTCTGTCCAGACAGTTCTACTGTACTTTACAGCTTGAGAAAGATCCTATCAATTGTTACCTCTAATGTGTGGCCTATTTTTAAGCCATGTCAGGTGGGGGAATTCCTTTTTCTTCTTACTGTCACAAGAACGCCTTTCTTCACCATCCAACTTTCATTATCACTGTTTTTACTTTATTACATTGTGATCTTGAGAGCTATCCAAATTGCTTAACTATCTCCAAGATTGGACAGTGAAGTTTGCCAATTTCCTCTCCTTGATGGATGCACTTGTCAGTGAACATTGCAAATATCTTTATTCCCTCATCCTCCTTTTCCAAACATTCTAGCATTAATCTTAGTTTTATTGCTAATTCTTCTATTGCAAGAAGAAAAAAAAATAATGGAGACAGGGAACATCCTTGATGGGTGTCCTTATTTCAAAAGCAGGACAACTATATGAAGCATATATCTCTGTTACACATTTATCCATATTAAATATTTTTTTCTAAATCCCATGCACTGTAGTAGAAGATACATAAAAATCCCATTGCAAGGAATCAATTCTTTTTGATATCATATAGCATGGCTGGTCAAATCACGTTTTGAAAGAATTGTGTCTGAGCTTTTTCAAACATGTTAGCCAAAATTTTAGCATCCAAATGTATCCATTTAGTGGCACTATAACAAATCTTATTCAAGAAATCTTCCTACCATTTATCAACAATGTCTTCATTAATGCAAGGGCGAACACTTCAAACATTAATGTGCAGCTTCTATCCTACGTTCTGTTCAACAGACTTCTTACTAAGTTCAAGTGTGCTTTTCATTCCTCCTGTAATATAACAACTGCACTATATGTGGCTATGATAGTATAGGATAAAGCTACTGGTGTTCAGCTCTCTTATATAAGGAGGCAGCTCTGTTATATAAGGGGGGGTCATCTTATCTAAAGGGGGGAGGCTCAGGGGAAGCTGTATCTGTGGCCTCTGAAGAAGACCAGAAGCCTCTCAGATGGCCTACTTGAGACAGTGGCAACATCACTACACACATCACTCTCTAAAAATTAGGGATTCTGATTAATTTGCTCTGTATATATGCTGATGCCTGATATCATATTGCACATCACCCCATTAGATGATATGCACCCTGGGCCCACACACTACAAATGTGTACTACAAGGTTGACTTCCTGAGTAGTTTATTTTATTTTATTTTACATTTGTTTACTGGGAAAGCCCAGACTGGGAGAGTCCGACTGGGCATAAAACCCTTTTTCAGCGGAGGACTTGGGAGAAAAGCTCCATTGTTAGCAAACTATTTTGTTAGTAGAAAGAAAATTGTATAATACAATAAAGAAAAATTAGTAACAGACATTCATAATGGTAAAAAGACTAGAACAGAATAAATTGGTCAAGTGGGAGAGAAGACCAATAATCGTGTATAACAATGCTTCTAGAAGACAGTTCTTACAGTAGTAGCAGGTAGTGACATTGTATACAAGACGAATGCAATTACGATACTTAGTCTTATACACAGGTAGCATAGCAAACTGAAGACTTAAAATCTGATAGACATTAATAGTGAGAAAGAAAAAAAAACAACATAAGGTAGTCATATGACTTAAATTCAATGCTCATTACATATGCAATTAAAATTTTAAAATCAGCTAGTTGGGGGGAACACAATGATAGAGACATGTCGGGGATAAGTTATTAAGGAGCAGTTAGGAGATCCAGGCAAAGAAGCCAGGAGAAGAAGGGGGTGACTAAGCAGGCCATGTAGGGAGAAGCATAAAAAAGTGTGACAGTTGAGAGGTTGTCATTAAGTGATTGCCCATGCATTTACTTATAAACAATGTATTTGTGCCAAACGTGAGTGCAACCCAGGTTGCCAAATTGTCTTGCTGCAGCTCTGGTGGACATCAAAATCTTCTGTAAACGAGTAACACAAACTGTTTCACTTCATAAATCTTCTTGATATTTGTACACACCATTGCTACCAACTTAAGAATGCAAATTTATTTCTGATAGCTGAAGCAGCCACCTCCTTACTTGTGGGTACTCCATAACCATCCCTGTTTATTTCATTATTATTTCTTTATTTTTATTTGTTAATTAGGCAGGTGAACTGGTCAAATGGCCTTTTTCAGTTGGACTGAGTTCATAAAGAACAACAGAAACAAGATCAAGTACAGAATGCAAGGATGTTATAAAAGTTAGCAGTATAAAAAGTATATAGTGTTTACATAAAGAAAACAATAGCAGTACCATAATGTTAACAAAATACAGTCATAGGTATTTTACAGTAGGCAGCATTCTCATAACATTTTGTGCAGTGTTTATAAACATATAAACAAATTATTTTCAAGCATGTTCCCATAGTAATACTTAACAGTGATTAACAAATTAATACAACTGCAGATCAGATGCAGTGTAGCTATGAAAACATTATTCCCTTTTAACCATTATCTCTATATCAGTTGCATTCATTAGTCTGAAATAGGTGATATTTCAGTTTTGTTTTGAACCCCTTCCATGTTTGTTGTTTTCTAATAACAGTTGTCAGGTAATTCCATGTGACAGGACCCCTTTTAATGAATTGTGGCTCACCATTGGTTTTCCTGAAGTGTGTTTTTTACAAAAGACACGGATTTATTATGACTGTCTCTGAATTTATAAAATGGTTCCTTACAATGACTTTTATTTTCCTTTTCTTCGAAATTTAACGTAGCTAAAGCCCATCGAATCCTGAGCAATCACCTGCTTGGAGCTGATAACTTGTTTAGCCACCTTTAATGATTAACACAGCAGAGTGTTCCTTCTGTAAGCATGCACACTCTGTATGTATCTCCATAACTATAAATATGCCACCTTTAATGATTAACACAGCAGAGTGTTCCTTCTGTAAGCATGCACACTCTATATGTAGCTCCATACCTATAAATATGCCACCTTTAATGATTAACACAGCAGAGTGTTCCTTCTGTAAGCATGCACACTCTATATGTAGCTCCATACCTATAAATATGCCACCTTTAATGATTAACACAGCAGAGTGTTCCTTCTGTAAGCATGCACACTCTGTATGTAGCTCCATACCTATAAATATGCCACCTTTAATGATTAACACAGCAGAGTGTTCCTTCTGTAAGCATGCACACTCTGTATGTAGCTCCATACCTATAAATATGCCACCTTTAATGATTAACACAGCAGAGTGTTCCTTCTGTAAGCATGCACACTCTATATGTAGCTCCATAACTATAAATATGCCACCTTTAATGATTAACACAGCAGAGTGTTCCTTCTGTAAGCATGCACACTCTATATGTAGCTCCATACCTATAAATATGCCACCTTTAATGATTAACACAGCAGAGTGTTCCTTCTGTAAGCATGCACACTCTATATGTAGCTCCATACCTATAAATATGCCACCTTTAATGATTAACACAGCAGAGTGTTCCTTCTGTAAGCATGCACACTCTATATGTAGCTCCATACCTATAAATATGCCACCTTTAATGATTAACACAGCAGAGTGTTCCTTCTGTAAGCATGCACACTCTATATGTAGCTCCATACCTATAAATATGCCACCTTTAATGATTAACACAGCAGAGTGTTCCTTCTGTAAGCATGCACACTCTGTATGTAGCTCCATACCTATAAATATGCCACCTTTAATGATTAACACAGCAGAGTGTTCCTTCTGTAAGCATGCACACTCTATATGTAGCTCCATACCTATAAATATGCCACCTTTAATGATTAACACAGCAGAGTGTTCCTTCTGTAAGCATGCACACTCTGTATGTAGCTCCATACCTATAAATATGCCACCTTTAATGATTAACACAGCAGAGTGTTCCTTCTGTAAGCATGCACACTCTATATGTAGCTCCATACCTATAAATATGCCACCTTTAATGATTAACACAGCAGAGTGTTCCTTCTGTAAGCATGCACACTCTATATGTAGCTCCATACCTATAAATATGCCACCTTTAATGATTAACACAGCAGAGTGTTCCTTCTGTAAGCATGCACACTCTATATGTAGCTCCATACCTATAAATATGCCACCTTTAATGATTAACACAGCAGAGTGTTCCTTCTGTAAGCATGCACACTCTGTATGTAGCTCCATACCTATAAATATGCCACCTTTAATGATTAACACAGCAGAGTGTTCCTTCTGTAAGCATGCACATTCTGTATGCAGCTCCATACCTATAAATATGCCACCTTTAATGATTAACACAGCAGAGTGTTCCTTCTGTAAGCATGCACACTCTGTATGTAGCTCCATACCTATAAATATGCCACCTTTAATGATTAACACAGCAGAGTGTTCCTTCTGTAAGCATGTACACTCCATATGTAGCTCCATACCTATAAATATGCCACCTTTAATGATTAACACAGCAGAGTGTTCCTTCTGTAAGCATGCACACTCTATATGTAGCTCCATACCTATAAATATGCCACCTTTAATGATTAACACAGTAGAGTGTTCCTTCTGTAAGCATGCACACTCTGTATGTAGCTCCATACCGATAAATATGCCCATGAACTTTCAGTTTTCTTCTATCAAAAATCTTCCTCTGATACCTAAGGCTTCTACCAACTGCAACTACTTTTTTCATTGTCCATCTTGATCTACTCTTTGAACCCTGCACTCCCTTCTCTGTCTGCTTATCCCCTTACTCGAACCACTTTTGCCCCTCTAACCTTACCTCGTTGAGCAGTACTTTGCCCCCTGCTACTGAAAGCTATGCAACTACTTCTCATAACAATTACAGTGCCTATTCACCATACGTCATCTGCGTGATCATTATCTTTAACTTCTACTAAAGACTTCATGTTTCTCAAAGAAGGAAGCTTAGTACTCATGCTAGATTAAAACAAATGCTATTTATTTATTTTAGGAGTTCAAGATGCATCAGAAACCGAGCATACATTTATGAAACTTTTTGCTGTTGCTATTCTGATGCTATTGGTTTGTTAGGAAGCTGTTTATGAATATGTCCTGCTATTTGGGGAACAAACCAAGTTTTACAACTACATTTGGTGAAATAATTTCGGGCTCAAGTTCAGACCAAGGAGGAAGTTTGTTTTTACTGTGTGGTGGATCCATCTGATCACTCCATTTTGTTTATTTATTAATTGCATTTATTTACTGGGATGGTCCACTGGGCCATAGCGAGCCCATTTTCAGTGGAGGCCTGGGGAGAAAAGCTCCACATTAAAACTAACATACAATAGAGACTATTGAGTAGCAGTTTGATAAAGAAAGTCATAACTCATTATTACATACATTAAAGAATTCTCATTAACAGTTAACAAACACAGCAAAATGTAACTACATTAATTGCAGTATAGTAAAACGTATGCAGTTACAGTAGAATAAGGGTAGAAACTAGTTATTATCAACTTCCTTACTTACAGTATAGTACAGGTCATTATTAGAAAATACATTAGTTACAGTATAGAATAAGAGATTGTGTTGAATGACATATAAGGTGCCACAGTTAGGTATAATATGAAACATATTGACACAATTTTAGTAATGTAGTAAGAGTATTAAACAGTTATAAATATATGTTCTGCTGGATTTATCATAAAGTTCTGGCATGAGAGTAAATTTCAAACATTAAGTCAGAAGTACACGTAAAGAGTGTATATCATATACTTAAAGTCAAAATGATAGTCATGCTAGTAGATAGTCAAGTTTAGCTTGTAAGGGGATGTTAATAAGGGGATAGTAGTAGAGAGTCTGGGGAGTCAGGTTGTGGGAGGTGCCATGTTGGAGCATGTACGTTGCCATAGAGTGGAGAGGTGTTGTTATAGAGACTTTTTGAATGAAGAGGTATTATTGGCGGTCCTTATTGTTAATGGGAACAGGTTCCACTGTTTGGTAGTCGAGAAGGAGTAGAGCATTTGACTAGCGGGAAGGTTTGTTTTTTCTACTTGCAGGTGAAGTTGGTTCTCAGATCTGAGGTCTATTTTGGGTGATAGTGAGTAAGTTTAGAGGCAAGAGCTGGGAAATCTGATGGTTTGTAGATGATTTTGCATGCTGTGCCTAATTGTAGGTATATTAGGTAATGGAGTTTGAGCCAATTTAGTAAGTGTAAGGAGGAGCAGTGATGAGAGGAATATTTTGCATTAGTTGCAAACTAAGCAATTTTATTGTAGCAGATCTTGAGCTTGGTTTTCAGGGAGAATTGGATATTGGTGAGGAGGGGAGCACTATACAGGAGAGAAGGTAGGAGAAAGGTTAAGGCAAGAGTTTGTTTTGTAGAGCGGCTAAGAAAGTGCTTATGTCTATAGAGGATGCCCAATTTTTCATGTGTTCTTTGCTACCATTGCACACATGCAAGTCAAAAGTTAGGTTTTCATTTAAGATGATGCCTAGTAGTTTTAGATGGGACACAACCTCAATAATAGTTTTGTTTTGGGAATGTATACAGTATTCAGTCTTGTTTAAGGGGGTGGTTTTCTTAGGGGTAAATAACAGGAGTTTAGTTTTATTAGTGTTTAGAGCAAGGTGGTTGTTGATCATCCAATTTTCAGTAGATGTAAGGGGATTTTGGATAATTTCTTTGCAGTTCAGATGTAGAGTTTGCAAAGCAGATGATAATTGAGTCATCTGCATATTGTATTACAGATCCGTGACTAAGAGTTGATGAAAATACTAAAAATAAGAGGCACTAATAAGGAGCCTTGGAAAGCACCTGTAGATGTGTCAAGGAATGGGGGTAAGAGTTCTGCCATTTGGTAAATTATTGTCTATTTGTGAGTTAATTAGTGAATCAATTTAGGGTTGGGGGATACCTGGTTTAGAAATGTCTGTGAGAAGTAGAGGGTGGGAGACAGTGTCAAAGGTTTTAGAGAGTTCAAGAAAGAGTGAGGATACAATTTTGCCAGCATCTCAAGGTCAGTTAATAGTATCCATGAAGGCTATAAAAGCTGTTGCAGTACTATGACCTGGCCTGAACCTGTGCTGAGTAGGGGAAAGGAGTTCATTTTGAAGTAGATAGTGTAGAAGTTGACTATGAATACATTTTTCTAGGATTTTTGAGATGGGGAGAGAACAGCAATTGGGCAAAAGTTGGAAATTTCTGTACTGTTGCTGCCTTTGTGAAAGGGGAGAATATATGCTTTTTCCAGATAGTAGGTACATAGGACTCTTGGATTAATCTGTTAAGAAGTATACTTATTGGGTAAGCGATGGAGGTATTCCGGAGGTAGGTTGTCAGGAGCATTAGAGCCACGTTTGTGCTTGAGAAGTAGTTTTGTTATAGTAGTAGTAGGTATGGGGATGAAAGAAAAGCTTGGTATAGAGGGAGCAGTGGTATTTTTTGTGGATTGATTTGGTGGAACAGGGTTAGAGTTGCAGTTAGTGTGTGAAAACATGGCAGTTAGATTAGATATAGTGTTGAAGTATGAACTGAAAAGAATGAATTGAAAAGACTGGCTATTTCACTGGGTATTTTTCTGGATTTGGACAGGGGTTGTTCTTTGAGCCTGGATTTAGCAGGGATGAAATAGAGTACCACAATTGCTTTGGGTTTTATTTATAGTTCTTTTAAAGCTCTAGGTAGAATTCTTTTTTTGTCTTTAATGACTTGATTGCAGAGTTGTTTAAACTGTAAGAGATTGGAGGGATTTGAATTTGTTGCCATAGTTTCCATGATTTGTCCCTAGCAGCCATGAGCTGCTTAGTGGATTTAGTGAGCCAGATAGCATGGTTAGTTTTTACTCTTTTTTGACAGAGTGGGCTGGTTTGTTCATGGTCTTCAGAAATGTTGAGTTAAAGAACTCAACAGCCTCATATAGCGGAAGGACTTTTAATATGTTCTAGTTCATGTTTTTCAAAACTTCATTAATGGTTGCTTGGTTGAAATTAGTTAAATTTCTTGTTTGTTTTTATTGGTGCTGACTTGGTATTGGAGCTGTCTTACATGGAAAAATAGGTGGGTAAGTGGTCACTGATACTGTAGGGCACTGTGCCTGCTGAGGAAATTTTATTGGGTCAGACACTAGAATCCAGTCAAGGATGGGACCACTGTCCTTGTTTTTGTTGGGTCTAGTTATATTGGTAATTAACTGTGTAAAGTTAAATAGGTTGATATTGGATGAGGGAGAGTGGTTAAGAGAGATGAGGCCAGTTTATGTTTATATCATCTAGGATAATTGTGTAATTTTTTATATTGTTTGATATCCAGGCAAGAGTTTCTTCTAACAGAGGCATGTTGTTACCTAAGGGTATGTATATAACTATAATGCAAAGATTGTTACTGTTATTCATTTTTAGGAATGATATTATGATGTTGGCAGTGGAAAATTGTGGAATGATGTTAGAATAGGGGACTATAGTGAAGGTGTTTGGAAAGAGTACTGCAATGCCTCCTTTTTTGCAGAGTCTATGGTTTCTTAAGCAGGCATAAACAGGAGAGAGGAATTCGGAGTCTTTAATGTCGGATTTTGGACAGGTTTCTGTGACAACTAATATGTCTGGTTTCTTGTAAGATTGGGATTTTATTTCTAACACTTTGAAGGTTGAGAGTTGTAATATGTAGTGATTTGTATGAGTTACAGGGGTTGAGAGAGGCAGAGGTGGGTCCTGGTTTGGGGTGGATATCTCCACATAGGTTCGTAGGTACATATGTGTGTACTAGGCTAATGGCCCTGGAGCCTTTACAAGCCTATCCCAAAAAGATTGCCCAGGCACCATGCCAACCGATGTTAGTTCACAGTGCCCCTATCCAGTAAGGCAACTGGAGTGATCCCTGGGGTGAACTTTCTGTTACCCATCTACTCGTCAATATTTCTCTTGAAGAGGGCCAGCAAGGTGGTCTGCTTGACATGAATGGGAAGCTTAATCCAGAGTATGGGCAGTCTTTTGGAGATGAACCTGTTAATTGTGGTGATGAGGTTGTGATCTCTGGAAAGTGTGGCATGGGGGGATTGGGATTTCTTTAGGTATAGCATTTGAAGTAGGGCTGGGTCAGACATGGCTTTGTAAGTCAAGCAGAGATCACCTCTAAGTAGACGATAAGAGACTGAGGACAGCTGAAGTTTCTTGAGTCTGTCCATGTAGGACATGTGTTTAAGGCCTAGGATCCTTTTTGTGAGGTACTTTTGTGGCCTCTCCAGCTGTTGAAGGTGTCTGGTCAGGTACATACCAAATGGGGCATTATATTCGATGACTGGTCTAATGAGGGATGAGTAGAGAGGGATGATGACCTCTTTCATCCTGGATGTGAAACCTTTGGTTATAAGATGTGCCATGTAGAAGGACTTTCTGATCACAGTAGCAATGTGGTTGTCCAAGGTGAGGTGGCTGTTGACCTGGGTGCCCAGTTCTCTTATGGCCCCTTCAGTGTTCAGTGGACTCCCATGAATGTGGTAATTCATGGGAACTGAGTTTTTTCCAAAAGGGATGATCACGCATTTTTTGGCAATAAGCTTCAGGCCATGGCTCTAACACCAGTCATTGGTCTTAGAGAGGCCCTTTTGTAGGATGTCTGCATCACTTGGGGAGTTGATAATGGCTCCTACCTTGCAGTCATCAGTGAACTTGGTCATCCAGAGTCCCTCTGTTTTGGCCTAGACTTCTGAGAAGTAGATGCCAAACAGGTGAGGTCTCAGTACTGAGCCCTGTGGGACTCCACTCATGACTAGTCGACAGCCTGACTTGGAATCCGCAACTTTCACTCTGTGGGTCCTGTCTGTGAGCCAATTTCCAACCCACCTAATGATGTAAGGATTGATGCTTAGTTTGTTGAGTTTATCAATGATACCTGAGTGGGGAATGATATCAAAGACCTTGGCCAGGTCGAGGAAGGCTGTATGCACTGCCTTACCCTCATCCACAGCCTTGGTGACTGCCTCAAAGAAGTCAACCAGGTTCAGCAGGCAGGATCTCCTCTTGACAAAGCCAAACCATGTGGGGTCAAAAGTTTGGAGATAGCCTATATCTTTGTTAAGCAGGTCCATGATGATGCATTCCATAGCTTTACATACCAGACTCGTCAAGCTAATTGGGCAATAGCTCCCAGGGTCTGTAGTTGCTCCCCCTTTATGGAGCAGGATGACTATAGCAGTGCTCAATTCATTGGCAACATATCCTATGGTTAGGCTGTGATTGAACGGGGCACACAGATGTAGTGCCAGTTCGTTTTGTAGCTCATGTAGGATGCAGCCAGGGATATTATCAGGTCCCATGGATGCTGTATTCTTGGCTTTGGACAATGCAGCTTTTACCTGTGCTGCAGAAATGGTGGGTACCAGGCTTTAATGTGGTATTTTATTAGGGCCCTTGAGGTGGGGGGAGAGGGGTAAAGTTGGCACTGATTCTGTCAGCCAGTATGTTGGCTATATCTGTTGGCTTAGTATAGGATGTGCCATTGCGAAATAACTCAGAGCAAATCTGGGTATTGCCTTGGAGTTTTTAATATAGCTATAGAAGGCTTTGTGGTTGTTTTTGGTGTCAGCTGCAATTCTGCCTTCATAGCTGGCTTTAGAGTATTTGCTAAGGGATCTCAGCTTTTTGTTGAGACTGATAAGGGAGGTTTCCAGTCTTGTGACTTCATTTTTTTCTGCAACAGTTTCTTCCTTCTGTTGTAGAGTTTATTGATGGCTGGGGACCACCAAATTGGCTTCCTTTTTTGGAGAAGAGTGTCTTAGGTCTATTTGGTATGGCATGGTCCATGCATTTCTGTATGTGCTTGTACAGTGCATTGGTGTATGATTCAGCAGTCATGCAGCTATTTTCCATTGGCATGGGTGCCAAGAAGTTAGCCACCTCTGTTTTTAGGAGCCCAAAGTCAGCTTTAGAGAAGTTTTTCAGGGTGGTCACCTTAGCGGAGATTGCAGGTGAGATGGAGATTTCCATGGTGATCAGTTTGTGGTCGGACTTAACCAGGGAGGTATTGACTATAGGTGTGGAGCAATGGTCTCCCATGTTGGTGATAACCAGGTCGAGGATGTTGCTTCCTCTAGTGGGAGTCAGAATGAACTGGTCCAGGGCATTGGAATTCATAAATTCCAGAAAGCGTTGGGCCTGTACATTGGTACTTCAATAGTTTTCCCAGTTGATGGAAGGGTAGTTACAGTCACCCAGTATGGGAGTATTGGGTTGGACCTTGATAGATTCCAGGGTGCTTAGGAACTTGGAGTGAGAGTCTAGGGACATGTTTGGGGTTCTGTAGCAGGCTATGACTTGTATTGCCATCTTACCCAATGTTAGTTGTACCTGAAGTATCTTGGATACATTATGCTGGCCTACCAGTCTAGAGGTGTGCATATCCTTTAAAAATATGGAGACACCACTGCCTTTGGAGATTCCAGACGTATTCTGGGGCCAAAAGGTATGGAATGGGTTGTAGCCTGTGAGCACAGGGGTGCTTTCTGCCTCTTTAAACCAGATCTCCATTACAGCACAGATGTCAACATTTTCCATTTTTAGGAGAGCTTCAAGCGAGTGCATCTTAAGATTTAGACTTATAGCATTGAGCAGCATGACCTTTAGATTGCATTTGTTTGTAGCTGTTACGGTGGAATTTTGGTCTTTGAGATAGGTTAGAGTGTTTTTGTGGATAAATAATGGGAGACTGATTTATTTTTCATTTATGATGGTAAATCAAGGGTGAATAATTGTAGGTGCTGGTTTGTAAGGGAAGGATTTTTAGTTTAGTGTAAAAAAGTACATTAAGGATTTCAGGTAGATTAGATGCAAAACAATATTCCTTATGAGAATCTGTTCAAGCCCAAAAGACAAGTGAACTCCATGCCTCTGTAACAAGCCACCTCTCCTCTTATTTCATGCCTTTGAAATTTTGATGTAAACAAGAACTATATTTGTATTGAAAGTGAATTATTTCATGTTATCAATCAAATTAACTCCTTGCATAGTTTCATCGATATCCAAGGATGTCAGACATACTTCACTGAGATGTGAAATGGGTGCTAGTGATTTATTTCTTGGAAACCAGATTTGCTTGAGCATTGGCTCTCATCTGTATGGAAGTGTGCCAAAATATACTAGCAATAGAAATAAAAAGGTAACTTCAGTTGTGCATAATCGATTGTGCTCCACTCAATAAAACTATGAAGGCACATACCAAGACAGTTCTGGTATGAGTGGTTGAAAGTCTACAACACTCACATGTCAGATGTTTGTACAGCGATTAATACAATTATTTGTATTAACTTTTACTAAACATTACAGGTCCAGCGTGAGTTTCTTTTTTTCTTGGAAATCTGTAACTAAGACTGTCATGTTTTCACTCTGTGATACTTGTGTTTCATAACTTTTCAGTGTCCAAAATGTTGCAGCACAACCATGCTTTCATCTCGTATTTCTGTCCTGCCCTTAAAAGTTTTGATTTTCTGATAAATCAGTGTGGATTACAGTCAGTCAATAATGCCAAACATTGGACTTTCGTACTTCTTATCCCCCCTTTATGTTTGTCTGTAAAGAATTCTTGAAAAAAGAAGTTGAGAGGTATGGTTGTACTTTCTGTGTCAGTAGTTAAGATGACAAATGGCAAGCTACACAGTTAGTGTACATTAGTACTTATGTGCAGGGCTACAGTAATCTTATTATTACGACTTGCAGCTTTGTAGCCACCCACAAAGTAGACATCCAACTACTGCAGCAACACATGTAGAACACAAAAACAGGAAAAAGGAATCAGTGAAAATGCAGTGTCTATGTGGAAACCTCAGTATTATTAATGATGTAAGGCTATTAGAGTCTTGATATGTTATTGTATTAGTAGCACAGGTATATTATTGTGCTAGTAGCACAGGTATTTTCCTGAATGTGGACAGCTTACCTTTACTGAACTTCATGATTTCTGTGTGATAGTATTTCAATCACCTTTACCACCATTGTTAATCTTTCTGGCTTTGAGATTTCTGTTCTTATGATTCTTTTCTTCTAGAAGCTAAAGCCCAACTCAGTTGGATGCATCTTAACAAAGTAAATTTATTTTTCCGAGTACAGAGATGCGCTTTATGTCTGGATGTATTTGTGTGCAAATTGTTTGATGTGCAAATGATTAGGGTGTCTCATGTTGTTACTCATCTGATTAAGTTATTAAGAGTCAGCCCTTGTCTTAAACCAAAGCTCTCTGAGAAATCCTTTAGATGCTTTTGCAGTGCTACTTTTGTATGAACATAGCAAATCCCAGAATCCTCTAATGATTTTACAGCATATTTGGTAATGCCACAAAAATGTAATATACTTTATTAATATAATTTGACCTGGTATTATAATGAAAGGGCCAAGGAGCCTTATTTTTATTAACATTTATATTTCTAATATTCCCATTTTGTTATTTCTGGTTTTGTGGTGTGGGACAACGTGGTTTTCTTTTTCAATATTTAAACAGCTGTTTCTACTAGGAGGCATTTTAACTTCAATTTCACAAGTGATTCTATAAATCATAAGGAATTTAAGTGTTTGAAGTTGCAATGTGTGCACATGTGTGTGTATGTGTGTGTGTGTGTGTGTGTGTGTGTGTGTGTGTGTGTGTGTGTGTGTGTGTGTGTGTGTGTGTGTGTGTGTGTGTGTGTGTGTGTGTGTGTGTGTGTGTGTGTGTGTGTGTGTGCGTGCACCTGTGTCTGCATGCACACAAACGGTGAAAATAAAACCTAGGGTATATTAGCTGCATGAAATTCTTTAAGTGAACATTGATTTGTTAATTATGCTACATTACTATAGACTGAATGATAGAATATAGAAAAATTCAATGACATTAATTTTTCTTCCCAGCATTTTATTAGATAAGGTACAGTAAATATCAGCTTCTTCCTTGAAGTATCCTGGTAAGGTAAATATATTTATATATATGGATCTTCTTCATAATGCTGAATTACCACTTCATCAAACCACAAATCATCAAGACCAAAATATCGTAACACCAAAACAACGAAAAGGTAAAATATCAAAGCCCAAAGCATCAAATTTTCCAATGTATGCAGTATATACTACTTCCCTCAACTCAAACAACATTAAAACTAAACACATATAATTTCTTTAATGTCTCTGCAGGGGGGGGCACCCCCACACTCCCTGAAAATGAAATATACTAACTCCGAGATCGCAGTACAGTGGAGAAAAGGTAAATTTCCTGATCCCCACTTTACCACAATTTCCATGCAGAATGTTCCCACAAGTTTTAAACCACACAAAATACCTACATACTGCCAAAATCACTACCTCCAGTCCCACTCATTCCAAAACTGAGAATAACAACAAGACTTCTCTTGAAATAAAGAATGTAACTGGCAACAAAAAAATGATCCTTACCCTTTCCATTAAAACTTACACTACACAACTTCAAAAAGTCTCTTTACCATTAACCGAAATGTCCGCCATTACTATTTACTACACTATACAACGTGTTAAAGCAGTACTGCACTACTCACACACTACAACATACAGAACTTAAAATGTATGATGTTACAGGACTCAATATTATCAACTTTCATTGTTATGAATTTACTACATTATGGTCTTGAAGTTGTTTGACTCAACGATATGGTAATTCAGCAATTTGAAGGGAAAATATATATATATATATATATATATATATATATATATATATATATATATATATATATATATATATATATATGTATATATATATATATATATATATATATATATATATATATATATATATATATATATATATACCAAGAGAGAGAGAGTTAAGTAGCAGCAGTAATGCATACAGCAGCAGTGCAATGGCAACAGATAACATCAGATAAGCCAAATGAATGAGCACTTTCATGAATCGATACAGCACTTAAGTGAAATTACGTTTCAAGAAGCAGATCATAATGATCACTTAGCAGTGCATATACAACTAGATATTTATGTACTTTAGGAATCTATGGAAATATCCCTGAACTGCAAATAATTCATGGTGTGAGTTTAAAATTGCATCACAAAAACATTCCTCAAAGAACAGCTTTTGTGTAACAGTTTTACTGCATGAGGAACCATTTCCACTAAGGTTTTCAGTGAATGACAGCATGACTTACTGATTATTTGTGGAACATTTTCATTTCTGAACAAAGACAGACTTCTAGGAAACATTTACCAAGGCTGTGGCTAAACATTGAAAGTAAGTACATGTAGTAGTTTTATTCATATATCATTTTTATCATTCATACCCAGCTATTGCAACAGCTTATTGGCACCACAATACAAAATGTTCTAATGCCCATTAGTGGAACTCACACTACCTTTGTAATACTATAAGATATGATGTACTTATGGATAAAATGTATGTCTTCTCACAAGAATGCAAGGTCCTGTTCTATCTCTGCAGCAAATAAATGCAAGCTGTTTTGCAATATACTTAAGGACCTGCTCATCAGAATGTAAACAAAAATATAATTAAGAGATATTTCTATGAAACTGTATACAATTTTTACTCTAATTATTGTGGTGAAATCTGTAGTACAAAAAAAGTCATAAAAATGTACACACACACACACACACACACACACACACAAACAAATCACTTAGGCGCTACATCTTTGGCAGTTTAAAATGAGACATTACTGCCACATAAAATCCACCACTCAATATCTCAATCTGTTACATAGAGTTTCTCTGTCACATGTAATATAGTCTTAATATTTTAATGTTTCAGTGCCATATATAATACAATATATAATATATTCACTGCCACATGTACCATGGTATGCAATGCTTCACTGCCATATAAGTAAAAAAAAAAATACTTCAATATTTAATTTGTTTCACTGAATTATGTTCTAGTACTTGATATCCTGCAGCTTCTCTTTCATGGAAATTATAGTACCTAAGGTTTCTCCACAGCTATACCTAGCTGTGCTATAGTTCAGGTACCCTCTGACTGCCAAGTCCTACTTCTGAGCCACATCAGGGGAGTAAATGTGATTTCAGAGTAAATGGCAGCAGACAATGGCAGAACAGAGCTGAAGGAAGCTTCCACATTTTAAGAGGGGGTGCCCTTACAATCTTGTTTCTGAAGTAAGTTCAACAACCAGAAACACTTCTGTAGGGTAAAAAAGTAAGCAATGCAAATCTACAGTAATAGTGTCCTTTAGAAAGTATTAGAGAAGTTGTCTCTGAAATGATGCATATTGACAGCAGTTCTGTGATAACTCTGAGCTATATACCATACTAATTCTCAATGAAATATAACTGCGCATGTCTTCCTACTTTAATATTATAACTGTCACTTTATATGTTGCCTTTATACCAAAACAGGTAAAGTACGGTTGTGAAAGAACTTAACTATAACAGTAGATGTCCTACTGATCCATACCTCTCAACCTGGAATCATCAAAAATCTGGACAAGGCCCATGAAAAATAGGTAAAAAAATCTGTACACTGATTAATGTAAAATTTGCGTACATATTTACATAACTCCGTCCACTCCAATGGAATTGTGGCATAACAATGCAAACTGAAGAACAGACAACCAAAATATAGCACCAGTGTCCCCCTGCAGCCATTCCAATGTCCCATTACCTGGCTATTTCACCCCATTTACCATAAACACTAATGTGTGTATACTGCTTTATTTCTACAATGATTATTTGGATTTAATGTTTACATTTTATAGCATAATGCACAAACACGAATAGGTATTTGCTAAACAAAGCAATACTATCTCACAATGAAAATAGACTTGGCATTAAAACTTCTCTGCCCTTGAAACTCACATTCATTGAAACAGCATTGAAACCCACACCACATTCAAAGAAACTGCATCTGGCCAGTGGAGGATAAAAATTACCTTTGGGCTGTTTTCAAATCTTAGGCCCCTTGCACACAACACAAGAAACACACATGCATTCTTTGATACACCTTCCTGACTTTATTAATTAATTTATTTTATTTATTTATTTTACATTTGTTGACCGGGCTAGTCCAACTGGATATATGTCCATTTTCAGTGGAGGCCCGGGGAGAAAAGCTCCATAACACACAGTAATATTTACAGTAAATGACATTCTACAAATCCAGGTACAAAACAGATTTTTGACATTCCTTGTGATTCTGCTTACAGAATCTTAATACTTGTCAGCTCTGGTTAGTCATACAAAGAAATCTCTAATAACACTTTAAACAGTTAACTCACACTCTCTTTCTTGTTGATAGAAAAATAACTAGCTTATACAGGTATGGAAATTAATAACCAGAGATAAGTGAGGCAGTTAATCAGGGTTAGCACAGGGGCATAACCACTGTGATTTAAAGTATGGCTTCAGTTTGCATTTAAATAGATTTATTGAGGAAAGGGAGGTTAGGTCACTGGGGAGGGAATTCCAGGTTTTACCAACAGTGTCAGAGAACAGAGAATCACCAGCCAAATTGTTAGTTTTACTTATTTGTACAAGTAGTTTATTTGATGAGCATAAGGTCTTGAGGTTATTATAAGGGGTGATAAGGTTTGTAAGTATAGGTGTGTTAGTAGGTTGATATAGGATTTTGTGGGCAACTGTTAGTTGGTTGAATACTAGTAGATTTGGCAATTCTAACCATCCTAGTTGTTGAAGATTGTTACAATGATGGGTTCTGTAGGTAGACCCAGTTGCAAATCTGGCAATATTGTTGTAGGACATAGCCAGCTTGTTCAAGTTGCTTTTACATAGTTCAGTATATATAGGGGAGGCATAAAGAAGGGTAGAGATTAAGTGGGTATGGGCAATAGTGTTCCTGGCTAGTGGGGTCAGAAAGGGTTTGATCCTGTAGAGGGAACCCATTTTTTTATTGACTGTTTTTATATTACTGTTAATATGGGACTCATAGTTAAGGTTGTTGTCTATTAGTACACCAAGTAGTTCTGTAGTAGTATCAGGAGATATGATAGTACCATTGATTGATGTAACATTAAAATTAAGAGGGGGGCCCTACGGGTGGGAGTGAAAAGTAGCAGTTTTGTTTTCTTGGGGTTCAAGATGAGACATCAGTGTAGTAGCCATTTTTCGACTGTATTAAACACGTTTTGGGTTAGGTACTATATGTCTGCTGGAGAAGTAGCAGAGCATATTAATGTGGAATCATCTGCGTATTGGATACAGGTAGATTGAGGTATTGCAGAATGTAGGTCATTTATAAAAATAGTAAATAGAAGAGGACCTAATATGGAGCCTTGTGGGACACCAAGGGCAATTGAGAGGTGGGAAGATAAGTTATTTTCCCATAGAACAGCCTGCTGCCTGTTCTTTAAGTAGGATTGGAACCATTGTATAGCCATAGTGTCTAGTGACAGGTTTTTGAGTATGTTTATGAGTAAGGTGTGGTTAACCATATCAAATGCTTTTGACAGATTGATAAAGAGGGCAGAGGATAGAGTGTCATTATTGCAATTTTTATTAATACAGTCAGAGAAGGATAGAAAAGCAGAGGTGGTGCTATGAAATGGCCTGAAACCATGTTGATAGTTAGCTAGTAAGTTGTTTTCTAGTAGGTAGTTTAACAGTTGTTTATAAATGCATTTCTCCATGATTTTTGCCAGTGGAGATAATATGGCTATAGGTCGATAGTTTGATAAATCATTAGAGTTACCTCCTTTATGCAGGGGGATAATATGTGAAATTTTCCAGATTGTTGGTATCGTTCCTTCAGTAATGGTTCTATTAATCAGGATGGATATGGGGTAGGCTATGGCTTTTGCAGATTTTTGCAGGTATTCTGCAGGGAGTAGGTATGCAGAGATTATGGTAGGTTTAAGTTTTTGGATAAGTGTACAGACAAGGGATGTAGGAACAGGTTAAAAGTGAAATGATGGGGATGGGTTAGAGATGGAGGTGGATGAAGATGATGTGTCAGAGGATAGCCAATTAGCTAGAGATTGAATGGTCTCTGTGATGAATGTGTTAAAGGTATTGGCTATTTGCTTGGGACTATTGTGATCAGATCCTAAAGGGGTGGGCTTGACTGAATGGCCTGGGTGTAGTAGTTTATTGATGCCCGACCAGAATTTTTGTGGTTTGTTTTGGTGGGTATGTTGGAGCTCAAAGTAGAAGTTTAGTTTGTCTAACAGTATGGCATTTTTTGTTTCATTTCTTAGCTGTCTAAACTTTAATTGATCAGCAGGGCTTTTAGTAGTACGCCAGTTGGCCCAGAGTTTATTTCTAAGGAGGATTTTTTGTTTGGTAGCTTTAGAGAGGCAAGGGGCTGGCTTTGTCCTAGTTCTAATTGTGTGTGTTGGTGTATGGTAATCTAGAATAGCTAAAAATTTAGAATTAAAGTATTTCACTGCTTCTTCTAATGGTAGGTGTTTCAGGGATGACCAGTCACATGCTTTAAGTTCTTTTTGAAAGCTGTCAGGGTTAAAATCTTTGTTGGATCTTATTGTCCTGTAGGTGGCTGGGTTTGGAATGTCACTCTTATATCTGATTAAGAAGGTGAGTGAGTGGTCACTCATATCTTCAGGGAGGGTTCCTACTTTGTAATTTTGGTGATGACTATTTATGAGAATCCAATCCAAAGTGCTTTCTTTGTTATTAAGTTTATTGGTCCTTGTGGGGGATGTAATGGTTTGAGTGAATGTGTGTAGGTTAATGTGAGTAGAAGGCTGTTCAGAGGTACAGCTCTTCCAGTTGATGTTAAAGTCACCAAGTACTATAGTTTCTTGTGGGTAGGTAGTGGAAAGCCAACTAAGAATATCCTGTAGGCTGTTAGTGTTATTGCCTGGGGGAAGGTAAATACAAATGATATAGATAGATTTACATTTGTTAAGTTGAATCTTGGATATGAGAATTTCTGCATTACTTGTTAATGGTGGTTTAGCATCTATAGAGGTCACCTTTAATTCAGATTTATATAGGATAGCTACTCCCCCACCCTTCTTAGCTTTGCGGTCTAGTCTCAAGATGTTGTATCCTGGTGGAATAACCTCATTGTCTTGTGTTGATGCCTTGAGCCATGTTTCAGTGAGACATAGGATGTCAAATGAATGTACATGAATGAGGGCATGTAGGTGGGCAACTTTATTATTTATGCTCCGAATATTAAGATGGGCTATTAGGAGTGAGTTAGAGGGTCTGGTGAGCAATTGTGTGTTGGTAGAAGTTGGAGTGTTGGGCTCCGCAGCTGTGGTAGAGTATGGGCCAGGATTTGGGTGGATATCACCATCTATTAAGGAGTGAACCTGAATTCTCAGTGTAAGTTTTAGTAGTTTATATAATAGGTTCTGGAATTTTCTAGATTTTGAACTATAGTATTTAATGTGAATCAGTCTATGATATTTAGCTAGTGAGTAGTTAGGAGAGCTCAGTATGTTTGTTTGGCTATGTGAGTCTATAAGTATTGGAGTAGAGGTTTGTCTCATGGGGTAATTGAATCTTTGGCTGTTAGGATGCTTATAGAATGTAAGTAGGTAAGGAATGGATAGAAAGGATATAAGTGAGAGTAAGAGTAGGGACTTATAGGTGTGGTGGATTGGATATAGGTGACATAATGGGAGTGTAATATATAGGATATTGTATAGCGATAGGTCCTATTTGTGTTATATGTTACTGACTATTAGGATGTAGGATATATCACTTTAATGACTAGGAGCATGTGATTGCAGGTGTGGCTGGGGGTGTGGCTAGGGTGTTTAAATAGATATGTACTGGGGCAGATGGGAATTGGGGGCAGGGTAGGGGAGCGGAGTGAGCCCGTAGGGCGAATGGAGCGGGTAGAGCCAGTGAAGGACTAAAGTCTGTGAAGACAATCAGTTGAGTGCTGACTGCTAAGGTAAGTTTTAAGGGGAGATAATGGGCAGGGCAGTTGAGAAATGTACAGTAAATAATAATAGGGTAGAGTGGAACCACAGGATAGATAAGTATACTAAAACTGGGTGCCTGAGAGTTATAAATTAAGTTAGTAAGATATATTCCTTGTATAATACAGCACACTTGTTAGACTTAAGTTAACTTAGAGTGCATTTTAAATTTATAGTTTGAACATTTTTCCAGTAGGCAATGAAACAAAATGCATGAACCAATAATGACAAAACTGCCCAATTCAGAACATTTCCATCATAAAAGTCTACTTACATACACACACAATTGCATTTTAAGTGTATTGTTTGAACATTTTTCCAGTAGGCAATGAAACAAAATGCATGAACCAATAATGACAAAAACTGCCTAGTTAAGAACATTTCCATCATTAAAGTGTAAATATATAAATAGAATGACAGTAGCGTAAGCCATAGGCATCTTGCACAGCTTCTTGCACTTATTTTCAATTTCAGTTTTTTTTTGGGGGGGTGGGGGTGCAAAAGGGCAAAAACCAGAGACACATTTTAATCATTGCTTGTATAATTTTGGAAAGTTGCTAGAATAAAACATGTTACCACCATGCATTTCACTGCCAAGTCTGTGCACTACAGTCAGAACAACATACTCCTATGCCAAATCATCAGCTTCTTGAAAGACAGACTAAAACTTAAATGGCTATCATTTTGTGAATTCAGTTCTCACTTCATAGTAGAAAAATCAAATTCATCAATGCAAGAAGAATTTATAATGAACAACTCCATTTTTTTTTAACCATCCAAACTCCAGATATTCTTAGTCACCAAATATTGAGTTAAAACAGACACCCTTAACATTTGAACTTTGCAATATCAAGATAGGACTTTGCAAAGTCAAGCTAGGACTGGTGAATGAGTAGGAAGTGGATCATTACTCCTTATAAAAAGTAATTTCAGTACTTCCATCAAAGTCCAAACCTCAGCAAGAATGACTATCACCCCAGATGGTTGGCAAACAGCTTTGGCACAATCCTTCCCTCATACTTACCACATCTCTTGTTTAGGTAACCAAAACAAATGTTCTACTTTAATAAATAACATGCTAAACAAAATAAAAATCCACAAATGACTCTGTCTTTCTCTGTGTACTTAAAGCTAAACCTTCTATATCCTTCCAGTACAGGAATTATGGATATCTTACCTCCTAGGGCCTTACTCAAATGGTTAAAGATTACCGGAGACCAAACTTTAAAACCAGAGATCACTCTATGATAGATGTAAAAATAACAAATATTTCAAACTCACTATCCAACATCTCTATCCTTCTGCCTGCTGTTAGTGACCACTGCTTTTTATTGATTTATTTATTTATTTGACTGAAGACTTCTGCCTAACTTCAGTGCGTCCAACCCTGGAAAATACAAGAAAAATAATCTCCAACCAAATCACTGAATACTTACAAAAATTATCTTATGACATCCCTTTACACTTTTGCAGATGACATTATGTAAAACAGATAAGGGACAGCTCACATCAACCTCACATTAATCATTCATGCCCAACTATTAAATGCTCTATTAAATGCTTGAATCAATAATGCTTCAAATCCTTCTTTGACGACAGGCACTTAAAAATACAGTCAGACTCCACACTATCCTTACAAAATGAGTCCCGCAAGGATCTGTTTTATTTCTCATTCTATTTTCCATATTCATTATTAAATTACTGTATGACCCATCAAACTCCTATTATTGTATATGTAGACAGCATGATGATTTACAGAACAAACTATTTCATCACTCATACTGAAAATAAACTAGAACAAGGCCTATCCACATGATTAAGACATCACACTGTAATACTGAACACACACACACACACACACACACACACACACACACACACACACACACACACAGTTTCAGTTAGGTACCTTAAAGCAAAGCAAGCTGTGCAGCAACTCCGTATTCTTCCCAGAACCCATCTGGCAGTTGTAAAACCAATCCACATTTCCAAAGCAAAGTAAGCTGTGCGGCAACTCTGCGTTCTGCCTACAACCCATCTGGCAGTTGTAAAACCAATCCAAAGCAAAGCAATCTGTGCAGCAAGTCTGCGTTCTGCCCAGAGCCCATCTGGCAGTTGTAAAATCAATCCACAGTACAAACAACTCCTTGAAATGGCACAGTCCCAGTATTCAAACAGACGTGCTCCCACACACGTCCCTTGAGCTTAATTCTGACAGGCTGACGGAGATCATGTCATCGCGCACGTGATTACGTCAGCTCCAAAAGCGTAAAAATTAAAAAGTCTAAAAAATAAATGAAAAAAATCGGAAATGAAGGGGTGCCACTTGGGAATTGTGGCACCCCATTATTGGGACGCCAAAACTCGGTAAATACCAAGTAATTCAGGATAGTTGGGAGGTCTGTACTGATCACTGATACAGTATTCCAAACTGTTGGGTTATCTCGCCAAATAACCATGACATTTTGCCAGGGTACCAAAGCCAAAACCTTCTGCAGAGCCATAAATCTGACTTCTGACTTAATTCTGTGGGCATAAGGGTACATAAGCGGACATATGACCATGAGATCCTCAGGCTATCCCAAAACCAGGAAACCTTGAGACAACTGAGGAAAGGTAAAAAAAGACAGGAAAAGGTCAGCTAAGAGGATGGAATGTAAAGAATGGCTCTCCCTTAATCCATGAGAAAACAGAGGACTACACATAGAGACAAAGGAAGGATGGTAGGGTGGGAAGGAATACTGCAACAGTGACCAGTATGACATCTACTGTTAGGTAAGCTCTTACACAACTGTACTATGTCCTTCCTTAGATCACTGCAAACTAGTGGGCGATTCCAAAAGCTTAATATAATGTAAGTGTGGATGGATCAGATATAGGGAACTGCCAATTAATCCAGAGAAAGGAAATCTAGCAAAGGGGACTCTGGATCTTAAGAAAGCATCTACCCTATAGTGTTTGATAAAAGTGTGCACAGAAGACTAAGTTGCTACTTCTAGACTAGCTCTGGAATCAATTCCTTTGTAAAAGGCTCCAGAGAAGGCAGCTGATCTAGTGGAATAGGCTTTAACTGGAGAAGGTAAGAGTTTACCATGGTGGCTGTAGCAAAAGAAAATGGATTCTGAAATCCAGTTTGCAATGGTTTGGTTATATACCAGATTGCTTAATTTGAATTCCTGGAAAGAAACAAACAGTTGGTCAGTTTTCCAAATATCTTTAGTCTTTTGTCTTATCCAGGTAAAATCTGAGCTGCCTGTGCACTTCCAGAGAATGAAGGATTTATTCACCCTTATTCTGAGGGTAAGGGAAGAAGGTGGGAAGTTTAATGGCCTTGTTGAGAAACAACTGTTTGACCACCTTAGACATAAATGAGGGGTTGGCCCTTAGAGAAACTCTGTCCTTCTAGCAGAAGTAAGGGCCACTGTGAGAATGGTTTTCCATGTACAGACTTTTAGAAAAGTGGTAACCACTGATTCAGAAGGTGGCTGATTAAGTTATACTAAGACAAAATGTAGGCCCCAGGAAAGAGGGATAGCTGTCTACGATGGGTAAAAATAAAGGATGCCCTTGAAAGCCTGCTATATGTCAAGCAGTGGAGTGTCTAGAGGCAAGCATGCAGAAATAGCAGATCAGTGTGTCTTGGCAGAGGAGTAGGCTAGACTGGCTTATAATAGTGCACACAAATAAGAGGAGATAATAGGATCCCCAGGCTGACTAGGGTTCTGTTTGTTGGCATGACACCAGGGAGAAAATATTTTCTACTTGGATATGTAAGACCTTCTAGTGGTAGGTTTCCTTGTCTCCTGAAGAGCCTGTAGCACATCCTTAGAAAATTTGTGATGGCAAGGAATCAGAATCTTATTGTCCACACTGCCAGGCTGAGAGATAAGAGGCTGGGATGAAGTAGAGAGCTCTTGTGTTGCATGAGCAAGTCCACTGTGTAGTATAACATGTGGTGATTACCCTGGCTATAGAGAAGGGAGAACCAATGTTGCCTGGGCCAAAAGGGAGTCACCTGCAAGATTTTTGGCTTGTCTGTCTGGATCTTTAACAAGACATATAGGATTAGCGGCAGAGGAGGAAAGGCCTTCAGGTCTGAGGGCTATAGCAAAACAGCCAGAGCTGCTTGTTGTGAGTGGAGGTAAATAGGTCTATCTGAGGAATACCCTATGTGTGAACTGTGTCTAGGGAGACCTCCCTGCTCAACATCCCTTCGTAAAATTCTTCCCTGGATCTGCTTATAAAATCAGCCAGGACATTCTCCTGGGAGGGAATGTAAACTGCTTGGAGGGACAGGTTTGCTTGCATTGCCTCTTCCCAAGGTAAAAGAGCCAGTCTGCATAGCTGATATAATTTTTCACCCCTGCTGATTACATAACATGACTGTTGTATTGTCTGTAAAGATCTTGAGAGGACCTGGAGACCATGAGTGAGATAATATTTGCAGGGCCTAAATCAGTGCCTCTGTGCCTGCATTTCTTTCACATTGATGTTTTCTGCCCTTTGATTTGGGGAACATTGCCCCCAGACTCTAAGGGAACCTGACCATGACCCTCAAGCTAGGTATGGGGCATTTGTGTGCAGGTCCCATGAAAGAGTTGTAAGCTTGAAAGGAAAGCTTGTGTTAGGCTTTACCTGCGATATCCACCACTGAAATTCTTTTTCAGAAAAGGGAAAAGTGGCATCACAGGGTCCAAAATGTGACAATGCTGAGTTCAGATTTATTTTAGTTACGATAGGACCTTTCTCATATGTAGTCTTGCAAAAACAACCATGGGTATGGATGCTGTCACGAACCTCAGGATCCTGAGAATTCCCTTGCAGGCATGCTAGAAGGGGAAGAAGTGATTGAAAGTACTTAGAGAGGACCACCTTCTCTTGTGGTAATAAGCCCAGCATGAGGTGCGTGTCTAGTCTGTAACCCTGAAAGGCCAGGTCTTGGGTAAGGGTTAAGGTGGACATTTTGATGTTTATGGTGAACATCATACTTGTCCTGAGAAGATGCCTATATTAACAGGTCATTGAGATGAGAATATTTTAATTCTCTGAGTTCTGCAAAAGGTAATAGCCAGGGATCCCTATTGAAATGTTGGCATTCAAAATGCTGAATGATGACAAGCCAAAAAAAGACTGAAACCCCAGGAAAAGATCAAATCTTGAAGATTGCTCTTCTACTTTAAACTTCTTTTTGTTCAAGGGGGCAAGCACCCCTGCTCCCCCCAATGTGGAAGCCAAGTTCCCCCATGCATCCCAAATTTATATATACTAACTCTGAGACTGCTATACCTTGGAGAAAAGGGAATATTTCAAGAAATGGTCATCTCAGGCTTAGCATATGTAAGTCCATTTTTCAACCAGTTTATGTGCTTTGGAACTGTCTCTAGTGGGTCCTGACATGTAAAATGGTTACCATAGCCAGTGTTAGGCATTTTGAAGACCTTGGTGGTTGTAGATAACCAAAGGGTAAAGCTGAGACCTCAGCGTGATGAACAAGCTGAAAATCTTAAAAAATTTCCTGCAGGAAGGATAAATGGAGATTTGGAGAGAAGCATCATTCATGTCCAAAGATACCAGGCAGGCCTGAGGAAAAACGTAAGTGAGGAGAATCTCCAGAGACAGCATTTTGAACAAGGGCACTTTCTGAATAGTGTTGAGATGGTATAAATCTAGAATGGACCCCCATTCTGTTTTTTTTTTCTGGACACCTGAAAAAGTCTGGGATAAATCCCATTTCCTACATACTGTGAGGGTCCAGGTTCTATTTTACCTTGTTTTTGAAGAGCCTGCAGGATAGGAGGTAAGAGATTTTCGTGGTTGGGTGGGGGTGGTGGAATATCTTTGAATGGAGAAATCTCCTTTCAAGTCATTCTGCAACCTTGTTGGATAATGGAAAGGACCAGTTTGTCTGAAATTATGAACTTATGAGCTTCCAGGCAGAAAGGTATGAAGACAGTCTTTTTTTGATAGAAGGAGGGTTGGACCAAGGGAAACTGGTCAAGGCAAGAAATAGTAAGGCTGATTTGTCTGGAAAAGGAGGCTTCTCAGATTTGTAATTTATAGCAGATTTGACCTGAAATTGCTTTCTATTCATTTTTCTGTCTTTTTGTGGATACCTAGGGTACCTGTGAGAAAAGGACATGGGCTTACCCAGGTAGCTTGTCTGATACCTGGGAACAGTCTAAGAATGCAAAACATTATGTCATTACCTGCTTCTTAGATGACTGGCTAATCGATCTCAGGTCACGTCAGGACAGCTTAACCAAATCATGGATAGTTTGTAACAGGTTATAGGGCACTAAGTCAGAAGACAACTTGGAAAAAAGGCATGCATCTCACCTGAAACTAATTTTGTGCCTTGAAGCTCCAAAAGGAGCTCTGAAAGTTTAAGTCAAACCAGTCACTAATCACATCCCAGACATATTCCATCTGGGCAATGTGATTTCCTTTAAACCTTATGCATCCATGCAGGCTATTCCATGCTTTCTGAGACAGTATCTCATACCACTGGAAGCGTAATACTTGTGCTAGATAAAAACAAATGCTATAACAGTAGTTTAAGCCGCATCAGAAACCGAACATGCAACTCACTCATAGTCATGGTAGCCCCATACTGTCACCCTTCTCAGTATTTTTAGTATTTTTCATTCACAGAAGCCATGTGACAGGAAAAAAACATGGACTTTCCCAATCAACTACACCAGTTTTTCCAAGTTATTTTTCCTAGCATGGTCTACATCTGACAGCTAGTACTGCTAGCAGATTATTCTTCCCTCAAGCAGTAGATATTGTGTTGCAATCAAGAAAGGTGGCAAGCTCAGTGACTCATGGCCAGCAGTGGAATATCTTCTTCAGGTAGCTGCACACATAACTAATGTACCACTGACTATTAATATGGACTGTTCCACAGTATTTAAAGGATGAAAGAAATAGCAGTCAGCATCCTCCCTGTCGATACAAACAACGTAAGGGTCACCATAAACCACAGCAAGGAATTCTGCAGAGTCCTCAGTCTATTATTTTATATTCTCCAAACAACTCAGGTAATCTCACTAAGGAAAAGGTGAGGACTTGTTTAATGAGACCTTTTTTCCTAGCCCCGCAGACACTAAAAACCTCTCCTTTCATGCATATGGAAACAGTAGATTTCAGGTAGATTACATTCAAGACAATATTCCTTAAGTGTATAAATTCAAGTCTAAAAGGCAAGTGAACTCAATGCCTCTGTAGCAAGCCACCTCTCCTATTTCATTCCTTTGAAATTCTTATGTGAACGAGAACTATTTATGTTGAAATTGAATTAGCTCATGTTATCAATCAAATTAACTCCTTGCATAGTTTCATTGTCATCCAACGATGTCAGACTTACATCACTGAGATGTGAAATGGGTGCTAGTGATTTATTTTCTGGAAATCAGATTTGCTTGAGCATTGGGTCTCATCTATATGAAAGCGTGCCAAAACACACTAGCAATAAAAATGAAAACTTAACTTCAGTTGTGCATAATCTATCGTGCTCCACTCAGAAAAAAACTATGAAGGCACACACCACGACAGTTGTGGTTGAGTGTCTACAATACTCATGTCAGCTGTTTGTGCAGCAGTTAACACAGGTATTTGTATTAGCGTTTAATAAACATTACAGCTCCAGCGTGAGTTTCTTTTTTTTTTTCCCTTGGAAATCTGTAAGCCTTAAGACTGTCATGTTTTCACTCCATCATTGCCTTTCATATCTTTCAGTGTCCAGAATTTTGCAGCACATGCCTGATTTTGTCTCATATTTCTGTCCTACCCTCAAAATTTTTTGATTTTCTGATAAATCATTGAGGATTACAGTCAGTCAATAATGCCAAACATTGGACTTTCGTACTCTTTTTTCCCCCCTTTATGTTTGTCTGTAAAGAATTCTTGAAAAAAGTTGAGCAGTATGGTTGCACTTTCTGTGTCAGTAGCAAAGATGACAAACAGGAAGCTACATGGTTAGTATACATTAGTGTTTATCTGCAGACCTTAGGTGATCTTATTATCACAACTAGCAGCTTTGTAGCCACCCACAAAGTACATATCCAGCTGCTACAGCAACACATGTAGAAAACAAAAAAACAGGAAAAGGAATCAGTGGACATGCAGTGCCTATGTAGAAACCTCAGTGTTGTTAATGATGTTATCATCTCAGACAAAAGGTGTCATAATATATTATTGTGTTAGTAACACAGGTATTTTCTTGTCTGCGAAAACCTTACCTTAAGGGAACTTTATGACTTCTGTGTGATAGTTTGTTTTCAAACCCATGTCAATGTTTCTCCCTTTCATTTCAGGTTTGTTACAGCAAACGTACCCAGAAAACACTTTAAGCACAGCAACTGCAGAAAACGTGAGGTTGTATGTAATGACAAATTGAGGTTATATAGACGAGGAACTTTATCTGTTTTTATGAAATGTACCTCTGAATCAAGTTCCATACAGCGGTACCAATAACGATAAACTTGGACTGTAGGGTAGCATTTCAGTCACGTTTACCAAGTGAGAAAACAACCATTACTGTTCTTTCTGGATTTGAGATTTCTGCTCTCATGATTCTTTTCCTTCTTGAAGCTACAGTCCAACTCAGTCGGATGCATCTTACAAAGTGAATTTCTTTTTTAGAGTACAGAAATGTGCTTCATATTTGGATATATTTGTTTGCAAATTGTTTTGATGTGCAGATGTGTGAAAATAGAAAAAGCAGAGGGATCTGCAAAAGGGTTTTATATAATAATTGTATGTCTTCAAGCAGTTTATAGCACATATCAGCTCTCTGGGTACTGGAGGTTAAGAGCCAGATGCAGTAGCTGTGGATGCCAAAGTGAACAGAAAGCCTCCAAAACTGGAGGGACAGGTGATGGTGTAGGAGTGCCAACCTCTGGTAAATTGAAATATCTTTTCTGTACATCATATACCTGTCTTCCTACTCAAAATGCTACAATCATTTTAGTGATGGTTTCCCCAAAGAAGATTTCCTCTACAGGTGAATCATTATCCTCATCATCAGTAGCCATTTGGCCTGATGAATGAACCTGAGAAGACTAGGCCAGGGAATGTTTATCTGAATCCAGATCTACTTAGTCTCCTTGGATGAGGACTCAATGTCATCTCTTCTGGGTAGTGGAAAGAGCAGGTACAGAAGAAAGAAACAAAGTTGGCTTTAGAGCCAAGAAGGCCTTAAATAGGCCTTGAAAGATTCCCATCCATTATTTTTCCTGGTATGTCTGAAGAGGAAAAACATTTTTGATTTCTCTTCTTCTTTGGAGTGATGTCTACTTTAACAAAATGTGATGGATCTGACCCTTGCTGTACTTTGATCAAAGACTCGGGCACCTCTTCCTGAACCAATATTTGAGGTGTGCCCCCTGGCCCTTCCAAAATTATAAGCTTAGTTTCCCCTATCTCTCCACCATATCAGTAAGGTGAGAGTCAGATGGCATACTGGCTATCAGTGGGGTTGTAGTAACAGGAACCTGAGAAAAGGTCGAACATACTGTGGGATCTTGTCATGCCTCAACAGGTACATTTGAGCCCGATTAGGTAGACAATGGTTCTGGCCTAGGCTGTTTGAATTTCTTTTTTGGAATGAACAGGACATCAGATGCTGAAGGCTTCACCATTTTAGATTGGGCAACTGCTTTTACTTCAAAAGTGATCTAAGGATGGACATCATATGATATTTTGTTCCCAAGACTACAACCTTAGTACCAACAATAAGTGAAGGGAAAGTAACTTTATTCATAATCTAGTTTTGCATCTGTGTTGAAATAACTTATGACAGCATTATTCCCAGATACAAAATATAAAAAAATGAAATAAATCACAACATGGCAGAAGAAATATTGCAGATTATTATGTGGCTCAACAGATAAAAAATAAACTATATATAGAGAATACTGATGGTGCAGGATGAGGGTAAAAGTCTGTATGGTAAGCAAAATCAGGCAAGAAAGAAATGAAAACAAGACACTGCACTGTGAATGTGATGTTACAGTATATAGGGAGTATTCAAAGTCATTTGTGAAGTATGCAAAATGAGTGCTAGCTGTCTTGCAGACTTCACATGACTGTTATGATTCTTAGAACCCCTCACTGCCTAGCATCTGTATTGTTTGCATTAGATAGTAAGTTTAAGAGTACCCCATGCTAGTGTGACACTCCATAAGAAGGGTCTGTATGGATGACTGTGATGATATGGGCAAGTGCCAGCATAGTCAGCTGGAGTTTTGTAAAGAATGATACGTCCTTTGAATATCAAACAGATTTATACAAGATCCTTCTGTTACAAATGTATTAGCACTGGATGTCATTTGTACATCAAACTGATTTTGTACAGATGCTTATTCTGAAAATGTATTTGTGAGCTTTGCTTATGTCGAAATGTATCAACAGTGCACTTTGCTGAAATGAAGAGAAATGTAGGTGTATTTTTGTAGCTGAATTAAATGCATATATTTTAATAGGGGATACTGGCACAGCAGAAGTTAACTTTAAGAAAAATAAGGGAAATGTAAATGAGCTGTTAAATCCTTAAAAGGCACCCCACAGTGCTGATAAGGACCGGAGATATTGGGTCTGGGGAAGAGTCTTTGTCCCTTAGCTCAGTGAAAAGAGGGGAGGCCCAAGGCACTGCCATAAACATTTTGATGTGTATTGTGGCCATCTATGCTAACGTCCTGTCTTAACTTCAAAGGTGAATACTCTGAGAACCTGTAGTCAGGTGACCAGATGAGGTCATTCTGCCAGCCCTCTTGGAAATTATATTTTAGATATGACAAAGAGAAATCTCAGAGCATTAAGTATTCTGTTTGGGAAGCCTGACTAGAAAGACCCTCACCCACAGCATCTTGCCTTGTGGTAGTAAGTAACTTAACTAGGGAATAGTGATTCTTTTAGATTTAGTCAGGAATATAGTGAAGATTAGTTTAGATATTGTTTTTCTTTATTTGTCCAAGTCTATCCATCAGTGTCCTTTTCAATAGTTCATGTGATCTGAACTCTGTGGTTTACTATAAATATATATTCACTATTTTCATGGTGTTTTATTATTTATTATTAAATATATTTAAAACTTTTGTTGTGTCTGATCCTTGTAGAAAGGATGTAACCTTTGAGAGTGCTTATATTTATTTGGTGACATTGTGCGAGCCACTCCAGAAGGCTTAGCCATCTTGGTGAACTACTACCATTTGTATTAGTATTAATATTACATAATATTAATTGGATACCCTTCATAAGAGCCTTACAGTAACTGACTGGTGGCAGTGATAACTACCTTATTGTCTAGGCAAAGTTGGTAGAGCCAGTAATCTGTACAGGCCTTTCCCAGGTGTGTGTGTGTGTGTGTGTGTGTGTGTGTGTGTGTGTGTGTGTGTGTGTGTGTGTGTGTGTGTGTGTGTGTGTGTGTGTGTGTGTGTGTGTGTGTGTGTGTGTGTGTGTGTGTGTGTGTGTGTGTGTGTGTGTGTGTGTGTGAAAATTAAATCGTTCAGAGTGTTTGTGTCAGCTACTTGGGGCAGAGACATGAAGCATTGGGTTTACAGAGAGGGTGTGGAGGACTTGGCTTGGACACTCGGCTGAGAACCTAACCCAACAGCTGTACCTAGTGGGGAGTCTTATTGGGGACCTGGAGGGAGACACAATGAGTGCTACCCAGTTACAGTGCTAACATAGTTTGAGATTCATAGACACCTGAGGTATGCAATTGTGGGGCATGTCTAGGTGCCAAAGGCATTGTCTTTCAATAGTAAGAATCAGTGCAAGGTGAATTAGAGATGCTTCATCCTGCACATATAGCAACTGAGGTAAGTAGTGCTGTGTCAATGGGAGTGTGTGCGCACGTGTGTGTGTGTGTGTGTGTGTGTGTGTGTGTGTGTGTGTGTGTGTGTGTGTGTGTGTGTGTGTGTGTGTGTGTGTGTGTGTGTGTGTGTGTGTGTGTGTGTGTGTGTGTGTGTGTGTGTGTGTGTGTGTACCCTAAATAAATCCCAACAGTGGACCCCCAAATAGACCATGTGATAAAAATATTTATTCAGTGCACTGTACATACTTTTTTGTTCATCTAAGATAGGACATCACATGATATCATGGTGCATCATAAAAAGATTATCTACACCCTTGTCATGTCATCAGAGGTTTATCTACATCTATATTGTGTCATCAGAGGTTACTCTATACCCCTGGCATGTCATCAGAGGAGTATCTACATCCTTCTGATGTCATCAGAGGGCTATCTACATCCTTCTCATGTCACCAGAGGTGCATCTACATCCTTGGCATGTCACCAGAGGTGTATCTACATCCTTGTCATGTCATCAGACATGCATCTAAATCCTTGTCATGTAATCAGAGTTTTGTCTACATCCTTGGCATGTCATCAGAGGTTTATCTACATCCTTCTGATGTCATCAGAGGTGCATCCACACCCTTGGTATGTCATCAGAGGTTTATTTACACTATTGGCATGTCATCAGAGATGTGTATCTACGTCCTTGGCATGTTAACAGAGGTGTATCTGCATCCTTGGCATGTCATTGGATGTTTATCTACATCCTTGGCATGTCATCAGAAGTTTATCTACATCCTTGGCATGTCATCAATGGTGTATCTACATCTCTGGCATGTTTTCAGAGGTGCATCTACATCCTTGTCATGACATCATAGGTTTATCTACATCCTTGTCATGTCACCAGAGGTGTATCTACATGCTTGTCATGTCATCAGAGGTACATCTGCATCCTAGTAACCAAAACAAACAAAAGTACCAACATACTCTCCTAGAAATAAATAAAATAAAAGAATAAATAATAAGACATGAACCAAAACTAACCTATCAGAGATGGCATTACCAGCAAAGCAGACAGATTCTACATCTTAGCCTAGGATTAGACCAGCTGAAATGCATACCTAAACCATAAAACTAAGAAATCCTAAGGTAATCTTCTTAGCTCTCCAAAATATGAAACACAGTTGTTCTCAAATTTAGACTAATAGAAAACACTAAATCCTTCAAACTACAGCTAAAGGAATACCTACTGAACACTGGGATATACTCATGCGCATCTCCTCAATAATCTAACCACTGTCCTCTCTCACAAACTCTTTTCAAAATTCCTTTCAGCCATCTTCACCCTCTACTCATCCTTTCTCTACCTTCCTCCATCAATCATCACAATAGTTTTATCGCCCCCTCATTTGTTGTTTTTCTCTCATTTACTTCCCTTCTCCTGATTTTTCATACTTTTTCATCATCCCATAACCTAGGTTTTCTTTTTCCTACAAGAATACATATATTACTTTCTGACCTGAATTCAGGCCTGTACAGTTTATAAATAAATAAATACTATTGTTATTCAGGCATTACAATCTAATTAATTTGTATTCATTACAAACTTGTCTGCCTTTCTATATTTATGAGTTGTAACTACCTTTATCAGATTTCAAAACTGTACCATTACATATAAGTTGTATCCTGTATAACCTATTATTATATATCGTTATTTTACTGTATAACATAGTAATACTTATTTTGGTATATATTTCTTTTTGGAGCTTTTGTCCCTAGGCATGCCTTGAAAGGGGTAGATTATCTGCACAGACAGAATTAATCGGTAAACAAATGCAATAAATACATGAATACCTTTCACTATACTAATATAGTATGTCTCTGAACTTGTCTATGATGATGCTACACACTCAGCTCCTAAGAAAATAGTCAGTGTCATAGCAGATAAATTCAGCTCCAGCTTTACAGTATCCACCCTCTCAGTTATTCACCTGATCCCCAACCTTCAAACACCTTCCCCCCCAAATTACCATAGATCAAGTTCTGTTGATCCCACTACACGAAGACAGTCTTATCATTCATTCAGGCAATTATAAACTCATTAGTCTCACTGGGCTTGTATATAAGGCTGTGGAATGTGATCCAGACTTGTGGTTGCCGAAGTTTGATGATGACTGCAAACTGGGTGCAATTATCAGCTCACTTTCCAATATACATTTATTTCAGTAAGGTCTTGACTATTCCAGCCCTTTATATACTAACAATGGTCTTAAACAAAATACTAAGAAAGTTAGTGTGTGTTTTATTTGATAAACAGAATGTTCTCACCTCCTCTCATATAAATAATATATCCTTCTAAACTCATACTGTCATCAGGGATTTTAGCACCTATGTTGGCAACTCACTATCACTTGGTCAACACATCACCGCAATAGTTCATTAATCCTTCTATCCGGACCAACTAACTTCCACAGGTATCTCCTCTAGAGCTAAAGAAGCCTCAGTTCCCTGTGTTCATCCCATAAAAGCCATTTATTGAATATAGTGTTTCTCTTATCAGGTACATTTCTAGGCATATTGCTCTACTTATGAGACCTCTGAGATTCTTAACTAAAAGGATTACTGGTCTCAAGACCCTTAGTTACTTGGATAGAATTTCATCCCTCTCCATATAGTCAGACTCCAGTCTCTTACTAACTCGTTTTGCCATGACATTTGCCTTGCTGTTCGAGTTATAAATGATGCTCTACACCTCCACATAATTAACAGATCCTCAAATGCCCATACCAAGGATGTCATCCTACATCAATAAATAAATAAGACCCATTGGGGAGTTAGGTACGTAACCCAATGCATTCCATGACTATGGAATATGGTTTCCCTACATGTCAAACAAAGTGTTATACTAGCTGGTCTTAAAGTTAATCTCAGTAATTGGATAAACAGTCATAAATCCTGCCGAGTTATCTTACCTAGCTCTTCTAGATAAAAGAGAAGCATTACTGAATTATATATTTTGGTTTACTTATTAGGCTGTTAATGGTCTTAGTGACTGCTTGCCAAGTTTCAACCTGTGAACATGAGAACCTAAACTTCTAAGTTACCCTGGCTTCTCTAGCATCTATTTATTATTTATTTTATTTATAATGCTAAAGTGCTTAATTGCAAGCATATGCAAAAATTAAAAGAGCAAAGGAACAATGAGGGATTAAGAACAAATACAAAGTACTAAAAAGTACAGTTCAGATTGTAATTGTGTAATTGGATCTAACTGAACAATTCAAAGATGGAGTAGTCTGATAGTAGTGAAGGTATATCTGCTGGACTCACAATGGACTCTGTGAAAAAGACTAAATCAATGGAACTTACTAAAGGAAGTCTGCCTCACAAGTCCAAGCCAGATATTGTAGTTGGTTTCAAAAGACCTGAGCAAGATATGAAAAGAAATTCTATCTGATGTCTCTAGCCAAGTCATTAAAAGCCCTGCAAATTATGCCATGAGCTGTCTCATGGGGACATATGGCCTCATCAGCTCTATCATATAAGTAGGACCCAGATCATGTAGGGCACTGAAGGTGAGAGTAAGGGTCTTGAATACAAATCTGCCCACAACTGACAGTACAAATTCTGGATAACAGAAGTAATATAACATGTTCTAGTAGTGCAGCGATTAGCGTTGTCACCTCACAGCAAGAGGTTCTCCGGTTCGATTCTCGGCTGGAGCGCCTTCTGTGCAGAGTCTGCATGTCCTCCCCGCAGTCGAGTGAACTTTAAAGACATGCAGGTAGGTGTGTGCATGAGTGAGTGTGCCTTCCTTGAAGGTTGGGCACCAGGCTGGCAAGTCGACACCGTAAAAATTCACTGCCAATCATTAGCAGACCGGAGTTCCACTGTGGCGACCCCTAACTGGGAAATGCAGAAAGACTAGGTGCATTAGTCAACAGCCTGGCAGGGCAGCAGAATTCTGCACCCAATGCAGGTGGTACATGTCATTACTAAATGGCAAGGAAGACAATATTGCAGAAGTCAAGAAAGGAACCACTAGAGCATTTATAGGTTCATAGGTTGGTACTAGGCTATCAGCCCTAGGGCCTATACAAGCCTAGCCATAACAATTCCCTGGCTATTTCTTCCCACACTATTTACTTCCCTGGACCCCTGTCTAGCAGGGCGACTGATGTGATCCCCGGGGGTGAATTTCCTTTCTCCCATCCAATCGTCAAGGTTCCCTTTGAAGAGGGTCAAAGAGGCACTCTGTTTGACATGTATGGGCAATCTATTTCAGAGTCTGGGGAGTCTCTGGGTCAGGAACCTATCCCTCCAGCATGTTTTGTTTATTGTGATGACAAGGTTTAGATCCCTGGAGCATGTGGCTCTGAGGGATTGGGATTTCTTTAAGTGTAGCATGTCCAACAGCTCTGGGTTTGACATGGCCTTGTATGTTAAGCAGTGATTGCCTCTGAGTAGACGATATGCGACAGAGTATAGCTGGAGTTTTTTAAGGCGTTCAGCATAGGACATCTGCTTTAGGCCTGTGATTTTTTTAGTGAGGTATTTCTGTGGCTTTTCCAGTTGTTGCAGATGTCTTGAGAGGTACATACCAAAAGGGGGGTTGTACTCTATAATGGGTCTAATGAGGGATGAGTACAGTGGGACAATGACCTCCCTTTTTCTGGATGAAAAGCCCTTAGTGATGAGGTGTGCCACATAGAAGGATTTCCTGACTGTTGTGGCGATGTGATTATCGAAGGTGAGACCACTGTCCACCTGTGTCTCTAAGTCTCTTATCACACTTTCAGTGTTTAGTGTACTGCCACCTATATGGTAATTCACGGGTACATGTTTTTTCCCAAAGAGGATAACTATACATTTCTTGGCATTGAGCTTGAGCCCATGGCTCTGGCACCAAGCATCTGTTTCTGTAAGGCCCTTTTGTAGAGTATCCACATCATTTGGGGATTCAATAATGGCTCCCAGTTTGCAGTCATCTGTGAACTTTGTTATCCAGAGTCCCTTAGTGTTGGCCTGTACTTAAGAGAAGTAGATGCCAAATAAGAGCAGTCCCAGGACTGAACCCTGAGGTACCCCACTTGTCACTTGTCTGGAGCAGGATTTGGAGTTGGCTACTTTTACAGTGTGGGTTCTATCAGTAAGCCAGTTAGCAACCCATTGGGTAATGTAGGGATTAATGCCCAGCTTAGTAAGTTTATCTATGATTCCAGAGTGGGGGATGGTGTCAAAGGCCTTGGCAAGGTCTAGATAGGCTGTGTGGACCACCTTACCCTTGTCCATGGCTCTGGAGACTGATTCAAAGAAGTCAATCAGGTTCAGGAGACAGGATCGGCCCTTCACGAACCCAAACTGGGTGGGGTCCAGTGTTTGAAGGTTGCCAATGTCTTTGTTTATAAGTTCCATGATAATACACTCCATGGCCTTGCAGATAAGGCTCGTCAGACTGATGGGACAGTAGTTTCTGGGATCCAAGGTGGATCCCCCCTTGTGGAGTGGGATAACTGTAGCTCTGCGCCACTCAGTGAGCATGAAACCTGAGGTGAGGCTATGACTAAACATGACACTTAGGTGAGGTGCAGTTCATATTGTAGTTCATGTAGTACACAGCCCAGGATGTCATCTGGTCCCATGGATGCTGTATTCTTAGCTTTGGAAAGTGCATTTTTTACCTGTGTGGCCATTATTACCAGAATTTGGCAATCTTCCAGTATTGAGATGGGCCATTTAGGGGGTGAGAGGGGGTTGAAGTTGGCACTGAATTGATCTGCCAGGATATTGGCAATATCCTTGGGATCAGTATATTTAATGCCATTTTGTTTTAGCTCAGAGCAGATCTGAGCATTGCCATTTAGATTCTTGACATAGTTATAGAATGCCTTGTGGTTGTCTTTAGAATCTTTGGCAATTTTATTTTCGTAACTAGCTTTGGAGGATTTTGTGAGGGATCTCAGTTTCTTACTGAGGCTGGTAAGGGAGTTTTTTGCATCTTGGGATTTTTCTCTTTTCTGCAACAGTTTCTTCCTTTTGTTGTAAAGTTTGTTTATGGCAGGGGACCATCAGATTGGCTTCCTTTTTTTGGATGAGAGCATCTTGGTTCTATTTGGAATGGCACGATGCATGCATGAGTGGATGTGCTCGTACAGTGCCTTAGTGTAGGATTCAGCAGTTGAACTTTCAGTTCCCGTCTGCATGGGTGTCATGAAGTTTGTCACTTCTTACTTGAGTAGCATGAAGTTGGCTTTGGAGATGTTTTTTATGGTGGTTTCCTTACTAAGGGGTGGGGGTGGGATGTGGATGTTAAGGGTGATTAGCTTATGGTCAGACCTGACTAACGAGGGGGTGACCATAGGTGTGGAGCATCGATTTCCCATGTTGGTAATGACCAGGTCTAGGATATTGGAGCCCCTGGTGGGACTATGGATTAATTAATCCAGGGCATTGGAATTTATGAATTCCAAGAACCGTTGGGCAAAGGTGTTGGTAGTACATGAGTAGTTTTCCCAGTTAATGGCAGGGTAGTTAAAATCACCCAGTATTAGGATGTTTGGTTCTATCTTAATATTTTCCAGTATGTTTAGAAAGATGTAGTGAGAATCTTGGGGTATGGTGGAGGATCTGTAGCAAGCTACAATTTGGATTGCAGTCTTACCTAGTGTTAGTTGCACCTGGAGAATTACAGGCGTATTGTGTTAGGCAACTAGCCTGGCGGTGTGAATATCCTTGGTGAATATTGACACTCCTCCACCATTAGTGTTTCGGTCCTATTTTGGTGGACGAAAAGTGTGGTAAGAGTTGTAGCCTGGTATTGCAGGGGTGCTCTCTGGAGCCTTGAACCAGGTCTCAGTTACTGCACAGATATCGATGTTCTCCATTTTTAGGAGTGTACTAGTGTCCTAAGATCTGAGGATAATATACAGTGCTTGATCTGAGCAATATTCCTCCAATGGAATTAACAAGTCCTGACAACACCTGAAACCTAATACTTAAGTGGCAGTCTGTCTTCAAGGGTTGAGAGTTGGCATAATGGTTAAGGTATTTATGTTACAGATAAAAAGGTACAGAGTTCATACCTCTCAACATCTTAGGGCATGAAATCTGGACAAAGCCTAAAATAATGGGGAACGAAGGTCCCAAAATAAGGGCAGATTTTAAATATTGCTCTTATAAACTTGTCATGTTACTAGAAAAACAGGATCTGTGTTAGCATACATTTTCTGAAGGATATTAAGTCTGAAACTTAAATGTATGTTATTATTTAGCAACTTCACTCCTCAGTGATTTGGTAGAAAATCACAAATTTTATGAAGAACAGACCAAAAATATGAGGCAAAACTCTGGATATTCTATGAAAATCTGGACAGTTGAGAGGTATGACAGAGTTTGATTCTTTGAGGATGGGAGTTGGCATAATGGTTAAGGTGTTTACCTCATAGACCAAGGGAGAGAGTTTGTTAGCCTTATACCCTGATGGCCATTAGACTAGTACATACCTATGAACCTATAAGAACAATGCCCAGATCATGAATGTGATGTGCAAATTCCATCTGATTCTCAGCAAAGATAATCAATAGTGAGAGGAGTGGTGGTAGTAACATGATTTAGCACTCCCTCAGCCTTAGTTGAGTTGAGTGTGAGTCAAGGACAAAACTGAAGTAATCTTCCAAAGATGGAAAATTCAGCATACTGTCCAGAGAAAAGGAAAGATGAATACAACAGGCACAAGACTGATAGGTGATACCCCTCTTCACTATGACCTGCTTTAGTTACAACATTTACACTGGAAAGGAGCCAAGATCAAAGCATAACATACATCACACACTAGTGGATAGAAGTCAAAGGAGGCTTACCTATGATACCATAGGCTGAGTAAAACCAGATAAATACAGCACCAAACACTTCAAATCCACAGCAGATAACACAGGTACAGGGTCAAAAGTTGCAAAGATGTCAAAAGAAAAAAAATTGAATACATTTTTTGATCTTGCACTATCAAGAGATCATTTATCACTTGAATGACTGCAGTCTCAATGCTGTTCCAAGATCTAAATCCATATTGCTGGCCTGAATCTAATAAATCATGTGACATTAGACAGGAATAGATGCATGGACCATCTTCTCAATAACTGTAACATTTATCAATAAATGGAAGATTAGAGATTAATTTATTTATTTTATTTATTTATTTCCAGTTTGATGACTGGGGAAGTCCACTGGGCCAAGCAGAGGCCATTTTCAGTGGAGGCCCGGGGAGAAAAGCTCCAAAAGCAGCTAACAGAATATAACATAAGTACAGTATGGAATATACAGTATATAAAAGCATAAATATGCAATTTAAAATACAAATACAAAATCAGAGAGTATACGTCTAAAAAACACAAATGTTAAAATATAGATAAAGTCAAAAATAATACAGAGAATATAATTAAAAGTACAAGTCAAGTGTTTATACAAGTATAGTGTTTGTTCTAACAGTAATGTTAGTGATTAGAGGTGATAGTAGATGAGACTGAAGGGAGGTTTGAAAGAGACAGTGTAATTTAGGTGGGAAGGGATCAGGAACAGTCCCAGTTTGAGGTAAGGTAAGAATGGAGGAGAAATTTGAAATTAGAGTGGTTGGGAGTACAGCAGGGGTGGGGGGGGGGGGGACAAAAAATAAATAAATTAAGTTTTAATTTGCCTTATCGAGCCAAAATCTAAATTACAAAAATTTATTGGATGCATACCTGAAACAATGTCCATGAGATTCTTGTAACTGGTTTATTCAAACTCTGACCAGCAACATTTAAGCTATTTGTCAAAGATGAGCCATGCCTTATCTTGGCTGCCTTGTCTGAACAAAATTGTGTAGCTTTCTTACATTGTCTGTACTTATAAGATGAAGATAGATTACATGGTTTTACTGTCATTAAAAAGCATCAGTGTAGATTCAGTGTTTTATGCTTCCTCTGAGATACTGGGGTAAGTGGTGTTACGATCAACAATATGAAGGTGAAAATACCTGGTAGATGCTGTTATGTCAGGGAGAAAATAGTTTATTGTGCTTTACGTTCTGTTTATGTTTTTATGTGGGAAAGACAGAATGTAAACTTAAAAACAGGATTGGGGAACATTTGAGAAATATCAGAGATTGTTATGAAGTCAGTGCACTAGCAAAGCATATCACATTAAATCCAGGACATATGTTTAAATTTATTGTACTAGAAGTCGTATCTGTATCTGAAAGAGGTGGTGCATGGCCATATTTCTTGGAAAAAGTAGAATTAATATGGCAATTATGCCTAAATTCTTTATATTGGCCAGGTCTAAATGAAAGTCTTTCTGTTACAAGTTGTTTTCAAACTAAAAGCCCTCAAAAGATAATCTTCCTATTAATACTTATAGGATGTATTTTAAATAGTATTTATAAAACTTTATTAAGTAATATTTCTTATTTTTAGTGTTTTTTTAATATAGTGTTTTTTACACACACACACACACACACACACACACACACACACACACACACACACACACACACACACACACATATATATATATATATATATATATATATATATATATATATATATATATATATATATATATATAAAGCCTGAAACTATAAAAGCCTGAAAACACAAAAAATACATATACTGACTTTAAACAACAGAAACCATATTAATTTCCACTAAGTATAAGCTAGGGGGCAAGTCCCCCTGCACCCCCACACCCCCTGCTACTTAAATATACCAACTCCGAGATTACACTTAGTGTAATGAAGTGCAATCCTGGAATTGATATATTTAAGTATCAGGCTTTTGACTTTTCAGGTTTTTGTTTTCCGGCTTATGAGTTTCAGGCTTATGTTAATTCAGTCATATGAAGGGGAACCATATATATATATATATATATATATATATATATATATATATATATATATATATATCTAAATAAAAATAGGGGGTGTATTTATACTTTTGGTAACTCAATTTGGGATCCAAGACATGATATGATGTCAACTTTTAGCAATATAAAATTGGTGTAACGTGTTTTTCCTGTTTCTGATGAAGTTCCTGATAAACTAATTGTTTGGGATGAAAGCACTTATTCCTTATTTAAATAATATATTGTTTGGACTTGCTACTTCCTTCCTGCAGTTGCTTCATTTTGGATTTTTGAATTTTTGGATTTGTCCCTAATTCTTCAACCAAGACACTGAGAGCTATGGATCTAAAATACCACAGTAATACAGATAATCTCTGTTATACTGTTTTCTGGGAAATCTATATATATTTTCCATGGGGAGATAAAGGGAAAAAGTGGACTCCACAATACTGCCACATGGAAGAAGATACTAACTCTGGGATACAGAAAGAGCTTGGGTGCTTTTGCAGCCAACCCTTGTCTGTTTACTGTGTGCTGAATTAGCCCCAATGCTCCTTGAGGTTGAATAGTGATGAAAAATCGGTGCAAGAAGGTGAGCTTATTAAATGTGCTACTCGTAGCTGCAGCAGATACTACTCAGGTGTGACTGCAGTATGAGATGAGCCATAGCAGTGCTCGTCTGTTGTGCACACACCTGGATTATGTTCAGCACAATCCCATATTTACAATAGTGGCAAGAATGAGAGGAGATTTGGAAGCTTACAGGGCCACAGTTCAGGGGCTGTTCATCTATTTTTTGACCAGATTACAGGGTGGGAATTAAAGTATAGGAAGCAGATTAAAAGTAGAAGCAAGCAGAGGGTAGGACATAAGGTGAAAACCCAAGGAATAAACTGGATGGAGGTGGTGAAGGTGGAGTAAAAATGTTTTTGTGAGTCAGGTACCCATTTTTCATAAATGAAGAGAAGGTAATTTGGGGAAGGAAGTTATGGAAATAAGAGGAGATAAGGTAGCAGGGAGACACAAACAAAAATAAAAAATAGACAAAACCGACAGGGTGTGTGCTAATATAATGAGGGGAGGGAGTGGAAGGAAAATGGTCAAAGAAGTAAAACATGGTGATGGGAGGACCAGACAACAAACAGGGGTGAGCATAGGTCCAAAAAGTAGGGAAACACCAGGATAGAGAATAGGATGGGGTTGTGCGGCTGCTGTCCCTGCCAGCTGCGACCTAGAGGGCTTACTCAGCATGCAGGGTTTCCTCAGCACTGGGACTTGATTCAGATGTTGGAGCATGTACTGTACAGGGATGTGACTCAGTTAGTCACCAGAGGACATCTTCCATGAGGTCACTGTAGGCATCTAACCTCTTGTGGATAATCTCCCCAATATTTCTGCAGTTGCTGATAGGTGACAAAGCTACCATGTCCAGTGGAACTAATACTGTTGAGTGTAACAGTACCAGTATTAGATGCAGGGCTACCTGTACTGGGTGGTGCAGGCGGGGCAGAAGGTGTAGGGGGGATTCTGGCAGGCAGGGCACAGATGTTGTGGGTGTTTCTGGTGTTGTTGTTGGTAGTTGGGATATTGTTATTGACACCTGTGGGGAGGAGGGACCAAAAGGCCTTACCTGAGGAATGAGTGCAGGTCCAGATGTTGCTGCATATAATAGTAAAGTAAATGGAGAGAAACAAAATAGTAAACTAAATAAATGTGTGTAATAGAAAGGATAGCTACAAAGAGGGTAGAAGCTGATACATATTTTTACTATGATAAAAGTAGTGGTACTATATCTGAAGGAACAGCAAATTTACCAAAGTTTTTGGCATCTATTATGGAGTGGGAAATGAACACACAGTTATAATTGCATGCATTCTAAAAGGCAAAGCCTTAACATGTTAATCATCTTGGACAATCCAACTAAATGCTGTGGTCCAACACAATATTATGGGATGTCTGAGTTGAATGTACATATTTGTTTGTGTGTTTCGGCTTTTCCCAGTTAGGGGTCACCACAGCGGAACTCCGGTCTGCTAATGATATGGCAGTAGAGTTTTACGTGCTGGCTTGCCAGGCCTAATGCACAACCTTCAATGAAGGAATGCCCATTCACGCATGTCGCCACACAGAAGATGCTCTAACTGAGAATCAAACAGGCAACGTCTAACTGTGAGGCGACAACGCTACCGCAGCACCACCACCACGGTTGAGTTGAATGTACATATAAAAAGAGAAAGTGCTGCTCAGATACACATTCCTCTCACAGGCACTGTAACTGAAGGAACCACAGACACACAAGGAACCACAGACACACAAGGAACCACAGACACGCTTCTCAGCATACCGTGCCTCTTCACATACACATCTGAGACAGGGACCACTATCCCCAGCCACCATTATTTGTGTTGTACCGTGGGGAGCATTTACTCACTAGTGCTATATGTCTGACAATCCATAAATAGTGCTGATAGAGATATATGATTGTCAGACACATCAACAGCATGCTATATGGGCGAGGGGGAGACTGCTGGTATGAGGGGTTTTCAGGGCAATTCTCTAACTAGATATTAGTACTGGTGTTTTTCATACCTACATAGCAATTCCTAAAAAACAGATGAAGCAGGAAAACATAATAGACTCTGATGGGAGAGATACATGGAAACAAAAGTTCTCACTTTAATTTCTCCAAGTCTTTTGGGTTTCTGGTACCATGGCAAGAATAGACCCCATTTCTAAGTCAAAGTATGATTAACATTCATGTAATTAGTATTGTTTCAGTCTTTGATGTTATCCAAAAATGCTCTTTGCAACACCCAAAATGTGCCCAGAACTGACTTCTCCAATTCATACAGAGTTATATGTATCTGTGACATATCTAAGTACAATTGTAAATTATTTTTTATAACACCTGTTGCTCCTACTACTATTGGAATGTCTGGGTATCCTTCTTCCACATTGCTCTCGTTTCTACCTACAAATCCTGGTATGATAAGACTTTGAGTGTCTCCCTGTACATGACACTATAATCACTGGGTATAGCAATTTCAATGATCAGTGCTACTTTTGTCTTGTTTTCATGAACTACGTTATCTGGTTTTCTTGCATCTATTTTCTAAACTGTTGATCCAAACCTTCTATATCTATAGCCAATGGATCTTTGGGCTGTATGCTGTTAACCAGGCCTAATGGGAACTTGCCTGGAAAGATCTTGTGATGAATATTTACGTGGTCTGTGCCCAGGGTCACTGGCATTACACTCTTGTGAACATAGAGATCTCCAGCTGGCATGGGAATATAGATCAAAGGGTACTGGTGGATCAGGCATGCCACCTGTCATAAAGACAGAAGGGTTTTTGGCCTCTGTCAGAGGCAGTGACACCTTGACATAGTCTCACAGTAGAGTGCTGGATATTAGGGCAGGGCTTGAGTATTTAATAGAGATAACCCAGGTATGGTGACCTCTTTCTGTTCCCCTGCATATCCATCCACACAAGGTATGCAATTTAATTTGCTTTTTTCTTTTAAAATGGTACTATTTGTACACCTCATGTTCACGTATACTTTTGGTACTGTGTCATTCTTGCACAGGAGATTTTTTGCTTTTGTGTCTTCACAGGTGATTCTTTATCTAGCACCAACACTGTGAAACTGACCTCACCCTGATGTCAGAGGATCTGCAGCCTCTGATAATGATGGCAGGGATGAGCTGGCACAGTCTAGGATGCTTTCCAGGCAGGGATAAGTCAGTGTTCACAGACCTCTTTCACCACTTCCTCCACAGATGGTAGCCATTGGGGGGGGTGAACAACCTATGTCATGCCCCTATAGCTCTAACACTTCCATGGCTACATCTGTTATGACGGTGTATATGCCCAGCAGGGAATGTCCTCATGGTTATGGCAGTCATGGCAGTGACATGTCTCATAGCAGGCATCATTCAACATGTAGCCAGGGTCATGGCACAACCAGCCGAGTGCAACTTCTGGTAGAGCCAGCTCTCATGGTCATGTGTGAGAATAGGATGCTCACATCTCTACCATCACTATGCATGCCCTGGATTTGCCCAGTGCATCAAGCTGCAGGGCTGCTAACTACTACTACTGCTGCTGCTGCTGGGGCTGTGTCCCAGCAGACACACACTCAGACTACTGCAGCTCACAGTACATCAACACACACGCACACACACACACACACACACACACACACACACACACACACACACACACACACACACACACACACACACACACACACACACACACACACACACACGCAGACACAGGCACACACATAAACAACACACACACACACACTATTCCACTGATGGTGGCCCTTCACAAAGGCTTTTACACTGAGCTCCCCCACTGAAAGCCCACACACAAAACAGCACTGCTTATTTTAATTGTTCTCAGCACTCACCCCTTCTTCTAAAAAAGACCATATGTGCTCCCTCCCCAACTGTGCAAATGAAGATAACTGTGCCCTGCCCTTTGTACAGTGTTATTTGGGCTGCCTATATCTGATATACAGAATGGCCAGCCAATGCATGGGTAAGTACAGCCTGGTGTTGGTTTTGCATGCATCACTTTTATTGTAGGGTATCTACTTTACTCTAGTCTCCTGAGTTCTGAAGCGATTTGCAAGTGGCTGCCTCTTTGCCAGTGCTAAAGCATACTGCACCCACCTAATTCTGGCATGATCATCCATACTGCTGGCTCCTATATTGATTTCTCAACTGATTCACCCTGCACTACCTGGTGTGCTGGGACTGTTGTTTCTGCAAGTAACAAGTAGCATTGCATATACTGACAATATTTTTGGACATGTCTCAGGGTCATACTGCAGGGTATCACTGGATGAATCCAAACAGTGAAAGTGTGCCATCAACAGCCCAAGCACATACTCAGTATTGTTCCTTGTTTTCAGACGGCTATGATTGTACTACTAGTATGTTTCATTTTCTGGATTTCTGATGAGTGCCATCAGCCAGGGTTCCATTTCCATTGCATATTAAGCATCATCAACAAGATGCCTCTGGGAGGCATCACCCCTTACAAAATGTTGGTTCGTATTTTAGGCGTGTCATATGTAGGAGTCTGAAATCTGCTTGGGTAGCCCGCATATACAATGTCGCTTATACCTTGTGCATTAAAGACTGCCTGGCAGATGTTGGAGTGACACCCTTTGTGGTTCACATAACTCTTTCCAAGTTCACTATATGGGGCTGTTATTTCAATGTTGGTACAGTAAATGGCCCTCAGAACCTCAACAAAATGGGCTATATCATGGATCTCCCACATGTTGTTGGCTCTCTCCTCTGGGTATGTGGAAACCACATATGGTCCGCCACATGCTGGAGTAAGACATCAAGAAACTAATGGAGAATTCTTGTGACAGATATCCCACTGTGTCCCCTGTAGATCAGTGAAAGGTCACTGAGCTACTATCTGTAAAGCCACATATAACTTGGTATTCACTGGGATGGTTCCCATGGGGTTGTATATGAGACTGATACATATCTACAATGTTTTACACAGTCTCCCTATCCATATGGGACCACTTCACAATGTTGGTGTCATAGAGTCCATGAAACATTAAGCACAGCTTAATGACACTTTGTCACTAAGGTGATGATGTGCACAGTCATGGATCACAGTAGCTGTGATACCCCTGCACTGGCCCAGTAATCAAGGAGCCTCAATCCTCATCACTGGCAACAGTGAGGGACGTACACAGTGGGAGGATGACAAGTACACACATAGTGAAGTACAATTTCCCTTAAGAGCACACAAAGATCACAGTCAGTCTAGGGGCTTGTTTCTCCCTTTTTCTCCAGATCCCCAATAAGACTCCCTACTGGCACAGCTATAGAGTTGAGTCCTTAGCCAGGGTTCCAAGCCAAGTCCTCCCAACACTCTATCTGTCCAACCAGTGCTTCGTGCCCCTGTCCAGGTAGCTGACATACACACACACACACACACACACACACACACACACACACACACACACACACACACACACACACACACACACACACACACACACACACACACACACACACACACACACACACACACACACAGACAAACACACACACATAAAAATCTGATATTTGATTTATACACAAACACACACCTGGGAAAGGCTGGCACAGGTTTTCTAGATATGCCCCCTTCTGCCCAGACCATAAGGTAGTCATCACTGCCACCAGAAGCCCTTATCAGATACTTTAAGGCCCTTCCCAAAGGGTGACTAATCTTACTGTGTATTGTTACTATTAACGAAATGGTAAGTGTGACCAAGAGCAAGGCTATTTAGGAGTGGCCTGTACAGTGTCACCAAATACATATGCAAGTGCTCTAAAAGCTTAAATATGTCTCACAAATATCAGCCAGAAATATAGGTTTAAATATATTTAATAATAAATAATAAAAGAACAAGACAATACTCAATCAACACAGTAACTGCAGAGTTCAGAATTACAAAAAAATATTTTAAAACAACATAGCAGGATGGTCTCAAATAAATACAGAAAACATCTAAACTAATCTTTACTATATTCCTATCTATATCTAACAGAGATACTATACCCTAAGTCTTACTTACAGATGACACATAGGCAGAAATGCTGAATGGATGTTTCTAGGTCCAAGACAAGATACAAAATGCCTAATCTCTCTCTCTCTCTCTCTCAGAGAGTTCTTAATAATAAACATTACTGCTGGGTCAGCCAGGATGATATCACTCTTTGTCATCTTCCTTCATTTCCCAGGCTAGCAGAAACTAACATCTCTGTTAAAATACATATCTCTCAGATGCTTGCTGAGAACTGGAAGTCGTAAAACAATTAAACACTTGTACATTGGAAACCTACTAATTATTCTCTCCAAGACAATACAAAAAAACTTCCAGCTCTAGACATCCTGTCGTCTTGCTTTGAAATTAACTTTTATAACACATCTTAAAGCACTTAATTTCAACTTATTTTCTTGATATTTGGTAAGTTAGTCTTCTATGTTCCAGCAGGGTATGCTGTGGTTACATTCTTGAAGCTCAGTACGTAGCACACAGTTCTGTATAAATCATATCAATATTCACAGATGACATAGAATTATTTACAAAATTCCAGATAGCTGGGCTGGCAGTGTCACAGTAGCAATGACAGTTTCTTGCACATACACATTTACTAATGCAGTGGCAACCCCTAACATTATTTAGCAATTCCCATAGCATGAACATTCAACCAAGTTCATTTGTTGAGTGTGCTCTGCTCCGAGATTAAACTTTTAGACATTTACAAATAACTACACAATTTTGTTTACTTTGTTTGCATACACCAAGCCACTCATTTTAATAATGGTACTCACTAATGTCATTATAGAGCCATTAACATATCTTGCACCTGACACTGCTGCTCTGCATTTCCCACCAGTGGTACATGTGCCTCTGAATCACAACCACCATGCACGCGCCTGCTCATCATGCAAATACAGTCACCATAATGTGGCAGGGTTTTATGACTCTGGCCCTAGCACTTTCTCTTACACTGCAGCCTTAGATACCATGGAAACCGAAATGACATCACTCTAGAATGTGGTGTGAGTCTGCTGCACTATAATTCTGCTCAAAGCTTATGGTACACTAGGTTATCCTACTATAGTGTACTACCTCTATTAAAATTCCTGCAAAAGACATGTCTCTTTAATTTATATTACAGCTGCAAACATCAGGGTTTTCATAACGTGCAGCATCCTAAGGTAAGGCTGTTGTTTGTGTCGATGTACTAAAGTATACTGACAGAGTTAAGCAGTGGTGCTGGTAACCATAAGAAGCATTTCTTGGTACTGATTGTTTCTGTGAATGCTTTGTCCATTTATGTCTGTTTGCAGTACAAATAATAAAGAAATAAAGAAGAATTTGCAGTCTAATCAAAATGTCTATTTATTGCATTTATTTTATTTAAGTGTTTATTTTGGTGGCTGGCAGTACGCGGAGGCTGACACCCATAAGAAACAGAATCTCATTATTTAACATGACATGGTTAACCATGTTACAAATTGTTATTTCAAAATAATATGACCTGCTACAAAGTGAAACCAGGTCCAGTTGGCACATGAGTTATCCGGTTTCAAAATGAGGAAAGGACTGTTTTTTCCTTCTCGTATTCACACGTGTAATTCAGTGGTTACTGTTACTTAACAAGGTGAGTATTATTCAAAAAATTCAGGGCCCACAGGGCAGTGTGAACCACAGCACTCTGGGGAATATCAGCTGTCAGCATAAGAGTGTTACAAAATGAAGTATTAATGCATACAGCAAAAGTATATTAATAACATACGGTACTAGATACCATACTCATAAATGTAGTCAGGCATAAATAAATGAAACAAATGTCAGATGCTAATGCCATCAATACTAATGCTGTACACAAATAACAAAAAAGCTCTTTTCTTGCAGTCCAGGAATATTTCTGACAAAGATGTTTTCCAAGTATACAATAAGAAAAAAAAAAATCATCCTCTAGAAATCCCTTTCCACAGTCACAAAAATTGTTATACACCGACCCATGGCTACAATGCATGAACACGTTAGTGGCTGACATATTGCCGGAAGATGAAATTTATATTTAAGAGACATTATAATTGAATGGACATTTTATACACAATGTAGGGTTGTGGATAATAAAGCTGCTGATCATTCACTGAACTCTTTCACGATTATCAGTGTGCAGTCCCTTTTCACCCAGCGACAAATGGTATCACTGTTATTCTTATTTTCAGTGCAGCAGGAGTCATTTAGCTTATTAAACCGTTATGTACCACAGGTTAGATAGATTCTTTCTTCATGTATATCATCTCACATAATACATGAATGTATATTAACAACACAAGTAACACAGAGAACATGGACAATGAATGTACGGATCATATATGATCATGCATTCTTTCTGTGAGAAACATATGTCCATAACACTAGCTTTAATTTTTCCATTCAGAAAATATATTTTGTACCAATATTAAAGATTAAATCATTCATCCTGGGAGCCTGTTTATTCTTACGCCCGTGTAATCGCTATTTGCTATCCTAGACACTGTCAGTGTAATGAATATGAATTTGTAGCTTACTTGAAAGCCTTTGCCTTTTCCTAAGGCACCCATGCCCTCCCTGACACAGTGGCTCACACAGATGCACATACATGTATATACCCTCACAAACTCACAAACACATGTATATAAATGCACACACATGTGCATGCTAGTCAAAACTAGCCATTGTAGAACCAAGTAAAGGTGACCTCAGCGTAAAGGCGGATGTACAGTACTGTACCCAGAGTTGCTGTCATTGCCCCTGCACACACTTCTTTACTAATTGCATTTATTTTGTTAGTTTTTTTATTTTTACTTTTATTTTTTTGTTAGTTTCACTGAATCAAATACTCATCTTTCATAGGACACATATTTAGAACACTTCTACAACAGAATTCTACGAAAAATATATATTAGTCAATCAACCTAAATAGCATATTTTATGATTTAGAAGAAAAACAATCTGCCTAGGGGAAAATGATACAAGGAGATCATACAAACTTTATCTAGACAGTAAAATATTGCACCCTTAAAGAGCCTGAGATTAAGAAGAATTTTAAATCATGGTTTCATGCTGTGCTGTATTACTGACCACAAGATTCACTGAGCTTAATACCTAGAGAAAATACTGTAAGAGATGCATCCCCCTTTACACCAGCAAATCAGTGAAGCTGCAGCTCTGACTATCATATACATGTATGCATACCAGTAGTGCTGTGAGGGAGTTATTTATTTATTTATTTATTTTATTTGCAGTTGGTTTACCAGGATAGTCCATTGGGTCAAATAACCCATTTTCAATGGAGTCCTGGGGAGAAAAGCCCCAGAACTAAGTATGTTACAAAAAGTGATTCATACTAGTTGTACAAAAACTATAACAAATTACAAATTATATAATAATCCAAAGTATTTTGACACCAGTAAACAATTTCAAATGAACACAGAAGAAATAACTATGAAAGAACATTAGATAAAATTAATAGATTATAGATTATAAAGAATAATGCATGAAAAATTTTGAGTTTATACCATATTCAAAATACTGAATCAAGTTTCTGAGAAATAACAGAAATTTATGAAGGAAGTACTTAGGAGGTGAGGGCTAGTGCAGTTTTCCCTATAAGGTGAAATGATAATGTATATTAGTTATGAGTAAATAATCAGAAAAAAAATGCAAGAGGAATCAAGGCAAAGAAGGAAGATGGCAATTGCAAGTAAATTAGCTATGTGGGTGGAGCAACAGCATTCCCACTTGGATACTAGGTGGGAATGAAGAGATCTTTTAAAAATAAAGTGGTTGGGGTGGTGCGGATGGATGATGGTAGAGAGTTCCAAAGGCGGCAAGGACAAAAGATAGAAGATTTTTCCCTGGGGACGAGTGGGTTTATAGATTTCTAATAGATATTGATTGTTGGACCTCAATATTCTATCAGGAAGGTGCATTTTAAAAGCTGATGAAAGGGAGGGACAGAGAGAGGAGTTGAAAATGAGTTTGTGAGCAAGAGTTAGTTGAGTGTATGTGAGATAGTTAGGAAGCTCTAGCCATTTTAGTATATGGAGAGAGGAACAGTGGTGTGAGGAGGACTTGTGGTTGGTAGCAAACTTGGCGATTTTGTTATAGCAAGAGGAAAGTTGGGTTTTTAGGGAGGACTGTAGATTAGTTAGGAGTGGGGCTCCATAGAGAAGGGAGGGGATAAGAAATGAAGTAGAGAGAGTGATTTTGGCAGCAGGTGTGAAGTATTTATTTTGCCGGTACAGCATACCAAGTTTTTGGTGGGTTTTTTTTATATTTAGTTGTAGGTGAGAATTAAATTTGAGTTGGTTATCAATTTGGACCCCAAGTAGCTTGGTCTCTGACACTAGTTCCAGAGGTGAATTATTTTGACTAGTGATAGAGAATGTGTTTGTGTTGAAGGAGACAGCTTTAGAGGGAGAGAATAGCATTAATTTGGTTTTGGAGGCATTGAGAGCAAGATGATTTCTTTTCATCCACTGCTCAGTGGTTGTGAAAGCTTCTTGGGTCAATTTTAGGAGTGAGGGGATAGAAGAGGCAGAGCATATAATAGTGGAATCATCTGCATATTGGATGATGTCTGAGAAAGGAATAGAGTTGTGGAAATCATTTATAAATATATTAAAGAGAAGGGGACCCAGTATGGACCCTTGGGATACCCCAGTAGGGGTATTTAGAAATGAGGAAGTGGCTTTTTTCCATATTACTGCTTGATATCTGTTAGATAAGTAGTTGGAGAACCAGTTCAATGAGGAGGGAGATAGGTTAAGTCCTGAGAGTTTGGTTAGTAGCAGGTTATGAGAGATAGTGTCAAAGGCCTTAGAGAGGTCGAGTAGTATGGTAGAAACAATTTGGCCAGAGTCATGTGCTTTGTTAATAGTTTGAAGGAAGGAGAGGAGGGCAGTCATAGTACTGTGATTAGGTCTGAATCCATGTTGTGTGTGAGTTAGTAGGTGATTTTCTAAAAGGTAAGGAAGGAGTTGAAGATGAATACATTTTTCTAAGATTTTAGAGATGGGAGACAGGATCGTAATGGGGCGGAAATTAGTAACATTGTTATTGTTGCCCCCTTTGTGCAAAGGGATGATGTAGGATTTTTTCCAGATTTGGGGTACTGTACTTTCTAGGATAGAGCGGTTGATTAAAATGCTAATAGGGTAGGAAATTGCATCAGCAGCTATGCTAAGAAAGTAAGAAGGGATGTTATCAGGAGCATTAGTACATGGCTTCAGTTTCAGAAGGAGTTTCTTTATAGTGGAAGTGGGTATAGGTTTGAATGAGAAAGAGGGAGAGTGTGCGGGGAGTTAGGGGCAGATGAAGATAATGAAGTAGTTAGGGTAGGAGAAAAAGTGGAGGAGAAGAGTTGGTAAATGGAGATGTGGGGGTGGTGGTGGTGCTGGGTGGAGTGCTGGGGAGAGAGGGTGGGGAGTATTTGAGAGTGTAGTGGTGTTAGAGAAGGATGATGTTAATTTGGAAATGGATTCAATGAAAAAATAATTAAATTGTGTAGCCAGATCTAGGTCAGGAGCGTTTGGGTCTGGGGTAGGGGTATTTTGTTTACTATGGTTGAGGAGAGTAGAGATACCTTTCCAGAATTTCTGAGGGTTTGATTTACTGCTATTTTGGAGTGTGGAGAAGTAGTTTTGTCGATCGGAAATTATGAGTTTTTTTACCCTGTTTCGGAGAATTTTATATTCATTTTGGACTAGGGGGGATTTGTTTTTCTGGTAATGTGCCCAGACTTTATCTCTGTGTCGCATGGATGCTAGTGTATTTTTGGACAGCCAGGGGGCTGTTTTAGTTTTAATTCTCTTAGTCCTTAAGGGTGCATGAGAATCAAGTATTTATAGGAAAATTGAGTTGAAGTGGGCAACTGCGTTGTCTAGAGATAAAGTTTTTAGGCAGTTCCAATTTATGGATTTTAGAGAGTTTGAGAAGCTTGTAGGATCAAACTTTTTTTGGTTGCGGATAGTAATACAATTATGGGTACGGTGCAGGAGTAATGGGAGTCGCTGTGTGAAGATGGGTATGTGGTCACCAAGGGGATCAAGTAGGGTACCACTGTCAGAGAAATAGTGGGGGTGAGAGACTAGAATCCAGTCTAGAATACTGCCATTAGAGGGGTTTTTAGAGGGGTATGTTGTGGAGTTGATAAGTTGTGAAAAGTTGTAGAGGTTGATATTAAGAGGGTTTTTAGAGGACTGAATGAAGGCCCAGTTAATATTCATATCACCAAGTATTATTGTTTCATTGCTAATGTTGTTAGAGAGCCAGGAAAGGATATCTTCAAGTGTAGATATATTCTCTCCTGGGGGGATATAGAGTGAGGCTATACAAATGTGTTTATGTGAGTTAATTTGGAGAGATGTGAGGAGTAGTTCAGCATTTTTGAATTGTGGAATGAGTTTGTTATAGGGGGTAACTGACAATGAGGATGAATATAGGAGAGCTACTCCACCTCCTTTTCTATGGGGCCTGTCTTTTCTAATGATTGAATAGTTTGGCGGAATTATTTCAGAGTCTTTTATATAGGGTTTTAACCAAGTTTCTGAGATTGTTAGGATATCCGGTTTATTATGAACAAGCCAGGCATGAAGGTTTGGAACTTTGTTTACTATACTTTGGGAGTTAAAGGAAGTAAATAAAATCGACTTGTCTGTAGAGGAAACTGTGGAGGGGCCAGGGTTGGGATGGATATCACTGGATAGTAGAGTAGAAATTAGATATAAGAGTGGCTTAGAGAGGTAGATGGACAGTTTGTTAGGTAGATTGGATTCTATTGTGGATTTAAGGAATCTGATAGTAACAATGGGGGAAAAATGTTTTTGAAGGGTAATGTATTTGTATGGGAAGAGTAGGAGGTTATTTATAGGATATAGATGTGGAGAAATAGGAGTGTGTGAGTCTGGCAGAGTAGAGTTAAGGTGGTTGGTAACGTGGAGAGGTCGTGCATGGTGAAAGTTAAAGGGTTGGGTGATGTAGTAAAGATAGGATATAGTCAGGAGAAGTAAAAATAAGAAAATGAATGAGGATGTTGTAGGCATGATGGAATGTGGAATATGTAGAGTTGATATGCTGTTGATAAAATATTTATGAATACAAGAGAGTTATGTTTGTATAGGACCAGGTAAATTTAGGAGTATAAGAGTAGAAGTGGGAAATAGAGTTGGGATTGGAGTGGGTGTGGTTTAGGAGTGGGGTGGCGTGTAGTGCAAGTAGAGAGGAATTCTACTGGTTAGGAGGGATAGCTGTGGTGGGTAAGTAAAGATTTTATGGGCAGAAAGAGGGAGGGGTAGATGTACAGATAATGTGGTTGGTTGGATAAGAATTTCTGTGGGTGTGCCTATGGGGGAAATAAAGGTAGATGCACTGGGGGTGGGTGGGATTTGGGGGTAGGGTAGGGGAGTGGAGTGAGCCAGAGGCTTAACGGAGCGGGAAGAACCAAAGAGGTCTGGAGAGGAGGTTCGTGAGAGTCTATCAGTAAAGTGTTGTTTGCAGAGGGGTAAGTTAGAATGGAAGAAAGACCTGGGTGTGTTGGGTGAGAGTGAACTATGAGAAACTAGAGAGAGTGAGTAGGAAAAGAGATGTTACAGCTAGAGTGAACTAATAGAGTTTAGGAGATACAGTGAGAAGGAGGAAGGTTAGAGCTTTGAGAGAATACCCACAATACATGCAATGAAGTCTATTTGGGGAAGGGAGTCACCGAGTGGATAGGTACAAAAATACGCCTTACTCCACTAGGATATCCTCGGGGCCAAGTAGAACTAAAGAAGAGAGTGGTTAGTGTAGGTGGGGGGGAGAGAACATAGAGACTAGAATAAGGGATATTTAAGGCTGATGGCTATCCTGGCAGAGGAGTGTACTAAAAAACAGCTATCAAGGCTGAAACAGTAAGGTAGTAAGGGTTCAGCAGCAGTTACACATACTTCCTTAGCTTCTTCTTGGTGCAAAGTTAAAAAAAAAAAGGGAGATGAGGCAGCAGAGTAGGTTGCTTTTGCTTGAGCAATTAAGGTAGCTGTATTAATTAGGTAGGTTTGAGGTGTCCTCACGGGCTTAAGTCACAGGGGTAACTCAGGGAAGAAAGCTATAAAACAGGAGAGAGAGTTAAGAGAAAAATAGCATTTAGTACTATGTAAACACACCTTGTTTCTTAATAGTAGTCAAAGACAGTTAATAAGTCTATATTAAAAAAAGAGAGACATCATACATTATGTAGCAGTTAGAAGCACTTCCAAAAATAGACAGGGCAAAACGGAATCTATATAATAAGCACGTGGAAGTTGGCGTTTCTATAGCAAATAATTTAGCCTGCAAACTTCAACGGCATTGTATGTTACATTAGCCAGATACGCTTCATCAAAATGCAGCTAATAGCCTTTGATAACGTCGGCTTGAAGTGTATAACAGAATTAAACATCTAACACATGGCGTTTGCTGAGCGTTTAAATCACAAACTTCGTTTATGTAGTACATTAGCACTTCCCTCCACAAATAAATGTCACTACACTCATAAAAACGCCAGTTTGGAAACGATTTAGCAGGGCTCAAACACCAAGCACATTGCACATGCAGAAAATTAAATCAAAACTCAATTAGGTAAAGTATATAGAGAATGGTAAGTGTTAGCGTCTCTATGCCCAGCACACATCTACTGTAAATAACAACAGTTAGCACGACCTAACAGACCTATAATACAAAAACTATACCCAGTACGCATCTATTGTATTAAATTACATTAAGAACAACATGCGGGACCTTGCGCTTATTTAATACAGAGCGCGACGGTACCAATATTGAAGCAAAACGTCAATTTAGGTAGAAAAAGAAATGGCACGTGGAAGCATTAGTACAATGAACAAAACAGGTACAACTTACAGTAGAGGTACATGCTCAGCCAGGGCACACAGCAGTTGAGATGGGCGATGTTTAAAGATGGCGCCCAAAAGATGGGAGGTATTTTATCACTTCCAGTAGGAAGAGGGAGGGGCAGGGATGGGAGTTAGCCGGAAGAGCTGTAAGGTTGTAGCAAGGGGGAGGAGAATTGCAGGTAATATCTGAAAAGACGGGAAGGTGCAGGGAAAATAGATAAGAATAGAGCTGTTACTAGAATAGTTACTAGTTACTTAGCATTTGTTTACCAGAAAAAATGGACTAATCCAAAAAGACCCTTTCAGACACTGCTAAAGAGATACAGTCAACATAGTTAAACATCCAATAATAAATTTAAAACCATGCAACACAGATTCGGACTGGGATCCACAGATGTGTAGCATAATATGCAGAGCAAATTAGTGCATGGGGGGATGGATGATTGAGAAACAGTAATAGTATCGCAGTGCAATGTGAAAAAATAGCACAGTATGCAATACATGCAAATGACTGCATAGTAATATGGAAATGAGGAAGTCCAAAGAAATGAGGAACGCAAATTATACAAATAATGACATCACACATGGTAGCTTAATTCAGAAACATATAAAACAGGTGTACTGCACCATGGTAAAAACTTGTGAACAACAGGGATTTGTAGTTTGTTGGGCTAAGAGTATGCTAGGAGTAGTGGTGGCTATTGCCAAACAGCATCTGTTAGTTGCCAACATCAAAGACAGTGCCCATACCATTGCACATTGTGGTGATCTGTGCCATCACAGAAAGTGTCATCAACACATTACAGACCAACAGCTCACAGGTTATTAAACAGTTTGTTGATACTGGCTGGATGGGGAGACCATATGAGAGGTAGTCAAACTGCGTGACCCCCAGTCAGAAATCAAGGGGTATGCATGGCTTGTCTATCCTAGTTGATGCAAAGGTATGTGAACCGTTAATCATTTGTACCTTCCAGTGACCTAAAAAGAACAAATTAGACATATTGCAGGTGTCAGCCTCATTTATCCTACACCAGTTCCTTGACATCATTCTGCAGAATGTTGAAAAGCGTATGTGGTCTCCAGGACTGCAGAGCAGAGAACTGCCACTATGCAGGTGTTTTGCACTATAGCCCATTTTTCTGAGGCCAATTTGTAAGCCAAAATTTGCATAAACACATTGCTATAAGGGCCTGGTCCATCGGAACTGAGATACATCAATTTGATGGAATTTCACTCCTTCAACGGCCATGTGGTTTGCAGTGCCCCAGGGTGTTATATGTATAGTCTGTCCACGTGCCACCCTGGCAGTTCTCACAAGTAACACATGCATCACATGTCCAACATGTAGTATCAGTTCATATGGCGGACTCACCACAGTTTCATCTAGTCAGGAGGGATACACATAAGTGGGTTGCACAAGGCAGTATACTAACATGCCATGCAAGGAGACAGGCTGCAAATAATGGTGTGATTACTGTGTGTCTCAAGCAGTGGATGGAAGCTATGGATAATGACCACCATGTGCAACCCCCAGATCATGACAGAGATTGCATAAAATGCCTTGCCATGTAGAAACAAGCAACATTATTGACTGTGTTTCTTGACAACTGATGGGATGTTTCTGCAATGGTACTGAATATGAAGTAGAGGCCGGTGCAACACATTATGGCATTGGAGAGGCAGTATATTGTCTAGCCATATTATGCTTCAGGCATAGCCAAAGACATGGCCATATTGTGCATCAGGCATAACCACACCCATGGTCATATTGTGCATCAGGTATAGCCACACCCATGGCCATATTGTGCATCAGGCTTAACCACATCCATGACCATACTGCGCATCATGCATAGCCACACTCATGGCCATGTTGTGCTTAAGACATACCCATAGCCATGCAGGTTAGTGCATGGGCAGGCACAGTCTTCACTGTGCACAAGGTAGTTGAGGGAACAACATAACAGCAGACAGCAACATTATCACAGAGGATAAGGTTGCGAGAGCTGAATGCTGTAGCCACTTGCTCTGCTAGGAAGTTGTGGAGAGTCAAGATTGAGCTGCCATGTCATAACTATTGGTAATGTCCACTGTGGTGGTTTTCAGTTTCAGTGTTTGATGCGCCCTGTGGCAGGGAAGATGAAGAACTACAGGACTTAATGCATACAACCTCAAAGGGGTTTCCATACTTGGTGCTTATGCAGGTTCATCTTTCATATCCCAGACGAAGGACATGAGCAGGTGTGGTGTGATATGTGCCTACAGGTGATAATGAAGAAATAGAACAATGGGGAATTTTCACAAGAAACCTGATGAGGGGTATCAGATGTCGAGTTCAAGGTCTATCATAGCCCACAACCATGAAACCACTAACAGCCAGGTGTAGCAGATTGTGTGGCTATAGCTGATGGTGAAGCTGTCCAAGCAGAGGTCTTTGTGGTGTGTGTAGCGGGTGGCATTTGCCTACCTGCCTGCCTTACATCTGGACCCTCCAAAGCCACAGACTCCACACCCTCGAAAGTCAGACAGGAGGACAGTCACCATGTGTCTCAGGAAGGTGCCTATGGAAGCTGTTGATTTACTGTGTCATCTGGGCTTTGCTCTTCATCCATACCTCCACAGCAGCTCTGTTTACCCAGTCTTTTTCTTGGTATTTTGGCTCTATACTTACCCTGATACATTTGGGCTGTACTGCTGTATCTCTTTGACACCATTTAGTACACTGTGTGCACACAGCAGTTGTCTAAAAATCCCTTCCGCACTGCACCCCAACAGAATAACAAGATGAATCAGTATATGCACAATCACCAAATGTATCTATATGTAACATATATTCATTAACAGTATATAGTACAAGATATAGTCAGTAAAGGTATACAATAAGTCAAGTGCGGATATGCACAACACTCACTAAAAGTGCACAATCAATGAAATTCAGACAGGCCTGCACTTGGTGAAAGTAGAAAGCAGAGAACAAAATGTAAATAAATGTAGTCCTGTACAGCACAAACTGAGTAAGGTAAATTAACGCCCTGTCAGTAGCGATGTGCAGCCAATCAAAAATAGCAGAGTGTCTGCACTATAGTAGTGAGATGATACTTAAAATGAGATCTTTGTAAGTTTACAGGAACAAAAATGAGAAGTGTGGTGAAGTGGAGCAAACAGCAAGGAACAAAATAGAAAAAACAAAAGTAAAAGCGTGCTCCGCAATGTTCGAAAATAAATTATTTATTGTAAAACAAAGCTTTCGGACCAAGAGGCCCTTCTTCAGTGTTTGGTTTATCTTTGTAAGTTTAGACATGAAATTCAGCTTCAATCAAAAAATGACACTAATGTCTCACAATAAAACACTTAGCTGTGTGCCAGGTTTAACAGTAAGTCTTGTGTGTTCAACTCTATAATGTGCAGTCACAAATGTTGTGTTTTCTTTTTTTCTTTTTTGATTTTTTTTATGTCTGAGAATTCACTTTTCTCTAAAATATAGAATACATTTAAGTACCAGGTATTATGGGGATGATTCCCCAGTGAGTGCTGAAGTTCCCTGCAAAAATACGTGACATTTCAATAGTCACAGTTTCACTGTTACTTCAATATGTGCTGATTATAGCCAGTGTAGTCTCTGCTTCTGATGCAATGTTTGTTGGTTTATTTTAAGTCTCAAATTAAATACCATTGCTGTCTTAGAATCACACTGCCTGTAGGTTTATTATTGAAGAAGTCTGATCCTTAAGATGTTTGCCAGACAGCAAACTGCTGTCTAAGATGTGATTATCGTTCAACATTTGTCAATTACCAAAAACATGCTGAATAACAGGATGACTGACTGTCAGGTTTCCCAGTAAGGGAGGGCAGGTCCATAGTCTGCTATTATGTGTTCTTTGGCAAGATGTGAGTCATGGAAAATCTTCATGTTTGTTAGAGACTAGTACATTTTTGACTTCCTCAGTTGAAGTAACCAGAATCATATACAAGAAAAAATGTGAAGATGCACTACTTTAAGGAAAAAATAAGATACTATTAAAATTATTAACCTGGCATATCTTACTTTCCTCCTGTTTCTTCTGTTGTCTCATTTCAAATATCAATGACTGTCTTTTAACCAAATCAGAAAAAAATGGCTGTGTTGAAATGAGTGCTGTGCTTACTGGCTAACTTCTCAGAATGACTGAGTGTAAAGGCAGGAAGATTATATCCTATTTGCCAAGTGGAGCTGGTTGGGAATGGTTCCTTTGTTTTTGATGTTCTTAGAAGTACAGCTATTATCCACTGAATCTTGTCTACCATTTGTATTAGATGAACATTTACATTTGTTTTCATTAAAATATGGTTTTACAACTTGTAAATAGGTATGTAATCTCTTTACAGTATTCATTAAGATTCCTTTGGAATTTTTTTCTTTCTTTCTTTCTTTTTTCAGACTCCTTGTCCAAATTCTCCAAACAGACAAAAACTTTGTAGTATGACTAGCTGAAATGAAACAGGTAATGTTCAGTGTTTTACGTCCAGAAGTTTCTAATTCTTCAGTTAAAGAGACAATTCGGCTGGCATTGTTTTTAATAACATTCTGTAAATGCTAGCAGCCAGTATTAAATACATCAATTAATATTTGATATATCTATGATTCCTTTTGAGTGCTATTTTAAAATTAAAAAAGTCACAGATCTTTAGGTTCTTATATTTTATCAAGACATTGTTGAAGAAAAACAAGTCGCTCTACTGTAAGGAATGATTTTCTCTTAGGTTTTCTCTAAAATTCATTGACGGAACAAATGCCTTTGCTATTATCTCTGTAAACAGCAACGGCTGTTATTTTTACACTGATATTAAAGTTGATTGTTGGCAGATGTAATGTTTGTTTAATGTTTCTAACGATAGCTTCTACCATAGAGCCTATACTGTTGGATATAATGGTGTTATCATTAATAGAATAATACAGATTACTTACTACATTATTAATATTTTCTGCACCTCATGCCACATTGCTGATTAAGGAGTTGGAGCAATTACCATTATGGAGTCAAAAAGAAATATAATTGACAGAATTATTTATGACACTTGTAGATCATGTATGTGCATTGGTGGCAATTGATTTAGCTTATGTTTAACTGCTTCTGCTGGTTTGTGCCAGCTATATCTTTTAGTCGCATTCTTTATGAAAAGACAAAATTCAGTAGAAAGTGAGATGAAAGTATTTCAGTCAACAGGATAACCCAAAGCTGGCTCAAAAAAGACTTTTGATTCTACATACAGGTTTAAGATGAAAAAAGAAAAACATTGAAAAAGCACTTCAACATCTATATGTGATATGTAAGCCAAAATCTAACAACAGAATCACACGGCAGGAAAAAACAAGGACTTCATCAGAAATGGAAAGGGAAGAAACATGAAATGATTCATAGCAAGCCATCATATAAAAATCAGAATAGAAACTGAAATAAACCAATCCTTGTTACCTATACAACTAATGAGTCAAAACTTGGCAGCTTTCCTTTTTAGAACACATTTGATATTAGCCCCATCGTTTAACCCGGAATGGCAATTTGCATTTGTTCTTAATTAAAAACATAGTTCCTTAATCTCCAGCAATAGCGCCTTATCCCACACAATGGTGTCTTTCTACATGGTCTTTTACAAAAAAAAATTAAAGTTTCTTAAAAGCTTTACAAATAACAGAATGTATAAAAACTGTACTTGTTTCTATTTGGACTTTATAGCATATAAATGCTTGTCTACTCTTGAAAGTTTCTCAGTGGTTTTACAAGTATAAAAAAATCACATTTATCAAAACATTCTAGGTACACCACACAGACTAAGTTAAAAATCTAAATATTTTAGTACTAATGGTCTATGAGCATTTTAAGGACATGATAAAGGCTATCCAACATGTATTGTCAGAATTTAAAAAAGATCACAGGGATGTACCAAATGGTTTGCTTGCAGAGGAAACATCTTCAGGAATATTCTTTACAAAAATAATTTTTAGTCACAATTATTTTGAAAATAAATCTAGATGTGTGACTGATTTTATCATAGAAATCACTGTTACTATGTAGAATTCTCCAGTTGTTAATAATGATGTTCGTAATCTCTACACTATCCACAGTCTATTTTAGGATGAAGGCTGCATCAAAATTACTTCTGATATCTAACATCTCATCAGCATGTGTATGGGGGGGTGTTTGTGTGTTACTTAATACAGGATCAAATTATGTACTTCTACCTTGTTGGATTTGCTCAAAACTCCTGTCAATAACCTTTTGTCTATGGTCTTGACACCGTGGGTTTGTGAGGGTTGGGTCCTTTTGGAGGATATAGACGTTTTCTGATAAACTGATAACATATATGAGTTTGCAGTTATCAGAAAACGTAGCCAATTAGAGACCCTAGAGGTCAGCTTTGATATCAGCAGAACAGTTGCCAAAGAGTAGTGGTGCAAGCATGGGATCCTGGGGGATATCACTAACAATGAATTTTTTAGAGGAAAGCATGGCACCAACTCTTCCTGAACATGAGATATAATTATATTTCTATGCTGTTTTGGTTAGGCAGTCAATATAAAACATGACTTCACTGTTGGCATTTTATTTATTATCCCCTGAATCATCATCATCTTCTTTCAGCTGTTCCCGTTAGGGGTCGCCACAGCGGATCACCTGTTTCCATTTCTTCTTGTCCTCTGCATCTTGCTCTGTCACACCAACCACCTCCATGTCCTCTCTCACCACATCCATAAACCTTATCTTAGGCCTTCCTCTTTTCCTGTTACCTGGTAGCTTCATCCTTAGCATCTTTTTCCCAATATACTCAGCATCCCTCCTCAGCACATGTCCAAACTAACATAATCTTGCCTCTCTGGCTTTGTCTCCAAACCTTCCAACCTGGGCTGACCCTCTAATACACTTATTCCTAATCCTGTCCACCCTCATCACACGCAGTGCAAATCTTACCATCTTTAACTCTGCCACATCCAGCTCAAACTCCTGCCTTTTTGTCAATACCACTGTCTCCAACCCATATAACATAGCTGGTCTCACTATCCTCTTGTAGACCTTCCTTTCACTCTTACAGGTACTCGTCTGTCACAAATGACTCCTGACACTTTTCTCCACCCACTCCATCCTGCCTGTACTGTCTTCTTCACCTCTCTTCCACACTCACTGTTACTCTGAACTATTGACCCCAAGTATTTAAACTTATCCTCCTTCGCCACCTCTACTCCCTTGCATCCTCACCATTCCTCTATTCACCCTCTCATTCACACACATATATTCTGTCTTAGTCCTGCTGACCTTCATTCCTCTTCTCTCTAGAGCATATCTCCATCTCTCCAGGGTCTCCTCCACCTGTTCCCTACTCTCACTACAGATCACAATGTCATCTGTAAACATCATAGCCCATGGGGACTCCTGTCTGATCTCGTCTGTCAACCTGTCCATCACCATTGCAAATAAGAAAGGGCTCAGAGATGATCCTTGATGTAACCCCACCTCCACCTTAAACGCATCTGTCACTCCCGCTGCAGACCTCACTGCTGTCACACTACCCTCGTACATATCCTGTACCACTCTTACATACTTCTCTGACACTCCTGACTTCCTCATACAATGCCACAACTCCTCTCTAGGTACCCTGTCATTTGCTTTCTCTAAGTCTACAAAAACACAACGCAACTCCTTCTGACATTCGCTGTACTTCTCCATCAACACTCTCAGAGCAAACATCGCATCTGTAGTGCTCTTTCCCGGCATGAAACCATACTGCTGTTCACTAATCATCACGTCCCTTCTTAACCTAGCTTCCACTACTCTTTCCCATAACTTCATGCTGTGACTGATCAGTTTAATCCCTCTGTAGTTACTGCAGCTCTGCACATCACCCTTATTCTTAAAAATCGGTACCAAAACACTTTTTCTACATTCCTCAGGCATCCTCTCACTTTCTAAGATTTCATTAAACAATCTGGTTAAAAACTCCACTGTCATTTCACCTAAACACCTCCATGCTTCCACAGGTATGTCATCTGGGCCAACAGCCTTTCCATTCTTCATTCTCTTCACAGCTATTCTTACTTTCTCCTTGCTAATCCATTGTACTTCATGATTCACTATCCCCACATCATCCAACCTTCTCTCCCTCTCATTCTCTTCATTCATCAACCCCTCAAAGTACTCTTTCCATCTCCTCAACACACTCTCCTCACTTGTGAGTACGTTTCCCTCATTATCCTTTATCACCTTTACCTGCTGCACATCTTTCCCAGCTCTGTCCCTCTGTCTAGCCAATCGGTACAGGTCCTTTTCTCCCTCCTTAGTATCCAACCTTTCATACAACTCTTCATATGCCTTATCTTTAGCCTTTGCCACCTCTCTCTTTGCCATGCACCTCATCTCCTTATACTCCTGTCTACTTTCTTCATCACTCTGACAATCCCACTTCTTCTTTGCCAACCTCTTTGCCTGTATACTCTCCTGTACTTCCTCATTCCACCACCATGTCTCCTTGTCGTCCTTCCTCTGTCCAGATGTGATACCAAGCACCTTTCTAGCCATTTCCCTTATTAGCTCTGCTGTAGTTACCCAGCAATTTGGTAACTCCACTGCCACCCAGTGCCTGTCTTAACTCATCCCTGAACTCCATCTCACAATTACCCTTTTTCAATTTCCACCATTTGATCCTTGGTGCTGCCCTCACACTCCTTCTCCTCTTCTTGATCACCAATGTCATCCTACAAACCACCATCCTATGCTGCCTAACTACACTTTCTCTGGTCACCACTTTACAGTCTCCAATCTCCTTCAAACTGGCCCTCCTACTTAAGATATAATCCACCTGTGTGCATCTTTCTCCACTCTTGTATGTCACCCTGTGCTCCTCCCTCTTGTTAAAATACATATTCACCACAGCCATGTCCATCCTTTTAGAAAAATCCACTGCCATCTGACCTTCTGCATTCCTTTGTTTAACACCATACCTACCCATCACTTCCTCATCCCCTCTGTTCCCTTCACCAACATGCCCATTGAAATCTGCTCCAATCACCACTCTCTCACCCTTGGGTACAGTTATCACCACTTCATCCAATTCACTACAAAATTTTTCTTTCTCATCCATTGCACACACAACTTGTGGAGCATATGCACTAACAACATTCATCATTACACCATCAATTTCCAGCTTCATAAATATCACTCTATCCAACACTCTTTTCACCTCCAAAACAGTCTTCGCATACTGTTCCTTCAGAATAACTTCTACGTCATTTCTCCTCCCATCCACACCATGCTAAAACAATTTGAACCCACCTCCAATACACCTAGCCTTACTCCCCTTCCATCTGGTCTCCAGCACACACAATATATTATCCCCTGAATATTTCCATTTATTTTTTCATGGTGCAATGATTTTCAGTGAGAACCTTTCTCCTTCCTGTAACTGCACTTTTCTAGACACTTCAGCATCGCACCACGTTTGATTTCCTTATTTATGAAGAAAATATGGTTGCAGGCCTTTCTGAGTGTTTTAATAGCCAGATATTTTGATTTTTGATCTGTAGCTGTATTATTTAATAGACTGCGGTGGTGGTGCTGCGGTAGCGTTGTCGCCTCATTGTAAGACGCTGTCCGGTTCGATTCTCAGCTAGAGCGTCTTCTGCGTGGAGACATGCGTGAATGGGCGTACCTTCGTTGAAGGTTGTGCATCAGGGCTGGCAACCCAGCACGTAAAAATCAACTGCCAATCATTAGCGGACTGGAGTTCTGCTGTGGCGACCCCTAACTGGGAAAAGCCGGAAAGACAGAGCTGTATTATTTAATACTGGCATCCTAACCCCCCCCCCCTCAGTAATTACCTCTTTTATCAGGGAAGCGTAATCTGTTTAATCTGAATGATAAGAGTATGTAGGGTGTGCTATGCGTATAGTAAATGTACTTTACATATGTGTGCATGTCTGCATGCATGTGCACATGTGTTTGTGTGTGTGTGTGTGTGTGTGTGTGTGTGTGTGTGTGTGTGTGTGTGTGTGTGTGTGTGTGTGTGTGTATGTGTGTGTGTGTAAATATATAGGTAGATAGATAGACATGGATATCAATGTAGATATAGATAGTGAATTATTGTAGATTTAGATATAGATACAGATGTAGATATACATAGGGAAATTACTGCAACCCAGCTTACAGAATGCAGCACCCTCCATCCAAATGCTCCCCCATCCTCAGGCAGCGCATGCTTATGTACATGATACCTTTGCAACACTGCAAAAGAAATACTCCTGAAATGAGAAGCTTAAGTAAAACCATTTCAGCCCACAAGGCTTTAAATGCTATTTAACAAAATCTTTAGTCATAAATCATGCTAAATATGCCAGTTAAAATTAAATTCTAGCACATATCATGGCATAAAATGAACAACATATTTAAAAGGTGCTTGCCATTGTGTACATGGTATATACATCTAACTGAGCATGTGGATAAATTCAGAGATGAATCATGGTCAAATGGGGCCTAGGCAGAGGAATGGACCAGCCCCCTCCCCTAAGAATTTCAGGTGTCCCATCACTTGACAGTCTCTCTCCCCAGTTACCATAAACACTGCTCAAAATTGTCAGCATGAATACTATTTCTTTTTTACTTCTGAAATGAAATGAAGGCCAAGAAATGGATTTAATTTAAAACTTTTAATCTAAATATCCTTTGTTGACCAGGTTAGTCTCACTAGGCTAGTAGCATCTTTTCAGGGGAGACCCTTGGTGGTATTTATATTACCAAGACAATTATGGCCAGGGTGTTAGGGAATTTCTTTTACTCTTTTTGACAGCTCAGGTGGATGTAAAAGATAACAGAGCACCTACCATTAATGCAGACAGATGGACTATTTGTTTAACATCTCTTCCAAAGGGCAATACATTCAAGAGTGCAACATTCCTTCAAATTGTATTGAAATCCACATTTATTGAAAATGCAGTTTTGAAGATTATTTTTTCCATTAAGTAGTGAGACAAAATGTATGAACCAATAAAAGACAAAATTACCCATTTCAGAACATTTCAATCAACTCTGACTTCTAAGTAAGCAGTCTGGTCGTTGGTGTGCCTGAGCAAGCTAATTAACTAACCTGCCATCTTTAACAAGGGCACTTCAAACACACACACACACACACACACACACACACACACACACACACACACACACACACACACACACACACACACACACACACACACACATTGTCTCACTCCAAAAGTTCATGGAAGTTTGTAATCAAATAGTAGCAAAGCAGTTCTTCTCAGGTTCATGAGAAATCAAAGCAGCAGTCAGTTGTCTTCTAGCAGCCCTCATCCTAGAAGTGAAGAAACCAAATCCTCCACATTACTGTGCATCGCACTAAAGACACACACATAGACTGCAGATGAAGAGTGCATCCTTAAAGAAGAAATGTGTATTTTCTTAATTGTTTTATTAAAATTACATGTTGTAATGTTGTGGCAGCCCCCAGTCAGCAGGCCCTAGGCAACTACCTAGGTCATTTAATGCTAGATCCAGCTCTGGATACATTGCTAAATTATATCAGTTTGTGCCCAATACTTGCAATAATATTATCATAGTTCACTCCCAGACATTAAATACTGCTTTTAGGACTCACATCTTAAATAATAATGTTTAGAATTTCCAGGAATGACCAAAAGGTGAGTTTACCATTAAATTATGAAACCATCTTTTAAGGAATACTTTTGTGAGTCCACTAACAATGTCCTTGTAACCTTGGCCTAGATCCTAAAAGAAGTTCCTGAATTTCTAAATTTTGTTATGATATGGGTATTTTTTAATGAGTATATATTTATGACTATGTTTTACTAAAATCTATATAGAAGAACATGCAGCTAAGAAAGGAAATACCTCATTTTTAATGAGTGGATATTTTATTACTATATTCAATAAACAGTATTAAAAAGCACCCTGGGATTCTCAAACCTTCTCTCCACCAATGAGAAATGGCCAGTGTGGGAACCAGATAATTGACATAATGGAAAGTACCTCTAATTCAGAGGCCTGGTAAAGCCACACAGAGAAACACCTCATTAGTGGTACATTACCACATCTCTAAATCAAACACTGAACTTTCAGACCTGACAACACTTGTGGTGTCACTTCCAGCCTACATATCACAATAGCATAGGCACCCCCCTGCATGCACAGACACACACATATGCACACACACAAACATACAAATATTCCCATGTATATGCACACACACACACACACACACACACACACACACACACACACACACACACACACACACACACACACACATACATGCAGATACACATGTGCACACACACACACACACACACACACACACACACACACACACACACACACACGGCTCCACTGCACATACCTGAATTTGTAGTATAAACAGCAAGTACTGCCATAGGATCATCATCATCATCACCATCATCACACAGGCTACATATTCAATTAAATAGTCTTGTTAGAGTGATTTATCCTGCCTGCAGCCAAACCTAATTCATGTAGCTCTGTTTTCAGTCATGCACACATGTCTCAGCACCATTACTTTTTATTTTGTTTATTCAATTTTAACTTAATTTTATCAGTAGCAAAGCCAACCACTTACTCATGTGATAACCTTAACCATAACCCTGTCCCTAACCTTAACCCCACACGTTACATTAGTAGAAGCCCTTTCCCTAACACTACCGCTACAATGGTGACGCTTCATCTCCATTTTCTAGCTGTGCTTTACTGACATTGGACTTTCTTAACGGGAGAGAAGTTCTCAATGGTTTTTGATCCACTCCTTTTACTCATTCAGTGTTTAGTGATTCACTCGTTTTTGTTCTTCCATCTGTGATTCTCTATTTTGAGTTTTCAACCTTTCAAGATATAATCATATATATACATATATCCCCGTGTGTGTGTGTGTGTGTGTGTGTGTGTGTGTGTGTGTGTGTGTGTGTGTGTGTGTGTGTGTGTACATATATATATGTGTGTGTGTGTGTGTGTGTGTGTGTGTGTGTGTGTGTATACATCTGTACTATCGAGTATAATGCCTGGCCAGCAGACTTCAGAAATCCAAATTTCTGTAATACCTCAAATATATATGTCCAGATTAAATTACCTATTATTTTTTTATAATGTGTAAATTTAAGTATTACTGTTTGTGATTTATCTTTAGACAACTAAATGACAGAACTGTAACCTGATGCCAGCAGCCATAAAAGATTATTATTTACATCAGTAAAGCATGCCATGATATTAGCATATTGGAAGAAGCACTTAATAATTAATCACTGCTCCTGATGTGTTAATTTCATATATATTAAACATCCACACCTTTAGTGTCATGTTAGGGATTCCTAAGTGTCAGAAGAACAGAAGGACTCCTGGTTTTAAGCCTATAATTTCTACCAGGGGCTCTAAAATGCAGTTTTTGTTGCGTGCTCCGTTAAATTAGTAGTTAAAATAGTCCTTCCAAAATTTCATTAATAAAGTCAGAGATATTACTTTTAATTTGAATAGTAATTTAGTCACAATAGATGCTGTGTCCTCATATGTTGTCATACCTCAGGACACAGGATGCACCTCATGTGACACACCGGTTCTGTGAATTTAGACATGGGCACATTATGCACCCTTCTGGAACAAGATTTGTGTAATCATTTCTTCACATTTGTAGGTAACTTATATGAGCAAAGTAGCGGTGCGGCCAGGTCATAGGTGGCGATATTATATTCACTTCTACAAATGTAACAATGGTCTTGTTTGAGCAAGAAAATATAGTTTATTTGTTGTTTACTTCTCAAATTATCACTCATGGCTCCTTTAATAAAACCTTTTATTTTCTTTTGTGGAGTGATTTCATAATCATTTACATACATTTCATAAATCTTTAAACAAATTCAGTAGCTTTCCTTAATTTGATTTGAAGAATCATTTCAACAACATTAATTTCCTGGATGGCATTGTGTACAAAAGTAGCAACTATTTCAAACTTTTTACCAAAATATATAGAAAAGAAGTGAGCAGGAGCACATATCTACAACATAACAGAATGCATCTCTTGCATGTAAAAAAATATTTATTTACTTATTTGACATTTGTTTACCAGGATAGTCCAACTGGGTCAACAGAACCTGTTTTCAGTGGAGGCCAAAGGAGAAAAGCTCTAAATATAGACATATATAACAGTACAAACGTAATCATGGCACTCACATATCTTACAGTAACATCACATAAGTTCAAGCAAAATATATATATATATATATATATATATATATATATATATAGTCTAACATAACAGTACAGATTAGTGGTTGTTTCAAGAAACAGTGAGAGTACAAGGAAAACCCATTGAATATTGGTCAAGAGTGTGCGAGCTGTGCCTAGCAGATGAAGTAGAAGTGAGATTAACCTGGAGTAGTGCAGGTGCACAGCCATGTGCTATTCAGATATATTTTAAAGAAGCTTTTAAGACTTCTAGGCTTGGAACTGATCTTGTAGCTGGGAGAAGAGAATTCCATGCTTTTGTGACAGAGTATGAGTATAGACGGGTCTACTTTAATTAAACAAAAGTGGAATCCATCGACACGTAAACAGCGAAATGCAGAAACATCGAACGCACTAAATAGCAAAATCGGGATTGTCAAATTGTCATAGTTGGCCTGTCTGCAGTATAGTTCCGTAAGGTAAGTGTGCGATAATTATGGACCTTAAGGTTAGGGTGCGGGTTAAGGTAAGTGCATAGAGGTAATATATGTAAGGTTTAGTGTAGGGTTTTGTTAAGTGTATGTGTGTGGAATATTTACTTTGTGTGTGTATAGTTCTGTAGGGTAAGTGTGCGGTAGTTACGGACCTTAGGGTTAGGGAGGGGTTAAGGGTAGTGCATAGATAGTTGTGTATGTGGGGTTTAGTGTAGGGTTACAAGTGGGGTTTTGTTGCTTTAATTTAGGGTTAGTAGTAGGGTTTTGGTTAGTGTATGTATGTGTTTTTTGTTGTGTTTGCGTAGGTAGTATGTTACGGGTGGTGGGGTTGGCCGACTATTGCGGTTTCAATGTTTAAATTTTGCGGTTTTGCATGTTCGATGTTATCGCGTTTCGCTGTTTATGTGTTGACGTATTTGTATTCGATGGATTCTGCTTTTGTTTAATTAAAGTAGACCCAGTAGAGACACTGTCCTGGTCTTTTTGAGGGTTTAGATATTGTTAGTAGTTTTTTGTCCTCAGTTCTTAAGGCTCTGTTAGGTTGGCAGGGTTTGACTACATTGTCTAGTGCTGGACAGGTTGCGGTTTTGTAGATTAGTCAGTGCACAGTTTGCAGCTGAATATAGCTGAGTTGGTTGGGAAGTTCAAGCCAGTTAAGTTCTCATAGTGATTTACAGTGATGTATACAGTATTTAGAATTTGTGGCAAACCTTGCGACTTTGTTATGGCACTGTTCCAATTTGGATTTAAATGAAGTTTGTAGGTTTGATTAATATAGTAGCACCATAGAATAGGGAGGGGAGCAGGAAAGTTTTAGCCAGAGTAAGTTTAGTCAAGGTGCTTAGGAAGTGTTTATATCTGTAGAGAAGTCCTAATTTCTGGTGAGTTTTCTTTATATCTTGCTGGATGTAGAAGTTCAGTTTATTATCAATAATGACTCCAAGCAGTTTAGTGTGGTTTACTTTTTCAATAATTATGTTATCTGCTGAGTATATTTTGAATTGTTCCAGGTCAGAAGTGCTTTTTTTTTTTTTTTTTTTTTTGGTGTAAGTGTACAAGTTTGGTTTTCCTGGGGTTAAGGAAAAGTTGAGCATTTGTAAGCCTGGTTTCCACAGCAATGAAAGACTTTTGTGTGTTGGAGACTAGTTCAGGAAGTGTGTGAGAGGTGCAGATAATAGTTGAATTGTCTGCATATTCAGTGAGAGTTCCGGGAACTGAAGAAGTTTGTAGGTCATTTGTGAATATATTAAACAGTAGGGGGCCTAGGATGGAGCCTTGTGTTACTCCTGTTGGGTTGTGGAGAAAGGGCGAAGTTCATTTGACCATTTTATTGCCTATTTGCAATCATGTAAGTAACTTTGAAACCACTGCACTTTTGTCTGGGGAAAATCTGGGTCACGGAGAGTGTCGAGGAGTAAGAGATGAGAAACAGTGTCAAAGGCTTTAGAGAGATCAAGGAATACTTTGGATACATAGTTTCCTTCTTCTCTAGCTCTATTCATGGTATCTGTAAAGGATATTAAGGCAGCGGATGTGCTATGATCAGGGTGGAAGCTGTGTTTGGTTAGTGTAAGTAGATTATTTTGCAATAGGTATTGCATTAGCTGTTGGATGGACCTGATCAGAACTGCCTGACCTGAGGTCAAAAAAGGCAATCAGCAAGTACAGGGAAGCTCTAAACTAGTAGGGTTGTCACATTTTCAAATGCCCAAAGTGGGACATTTTTTGTAGGAATGTGAGATTTTGCAGGACAAAACATACCCATGGCCAGTGCAAAGGACAGAACTTCACTTTTTTGTCAATATAAAAGCTTATTTTTGTAGCATTTGAGTTGCTTATGTTATTTCCTATAATGTTTATGTGTTCCAGATACAAAGTAACTGTTTTATGCAATTATTAAAGGAAACAAGAAATATAGTTTGTCTTAAAATCTCAAGCCATTTGCCATTTTTTTAGGTTTTTTCGCAGGACACACCTGCCCAAAGTGGGACTGTCTCTCACAAAGAGGAACAGGTGGCAACCCTATAAACCAGATAGAATAGGTAGTAAGTAGAGCCCATGAAAACTATGTGATAAAAGCTGCTTAAAGTGATAAGGTGCTATACTGTGGAAAGATACTATAAAGTGTTGAAAGAGAGACTAGCAAACAACTGAGAAATAATTTGGTTGGAGCAGGGAAATAATTTGGTTGTGTGGAGGATGAAAATAGCTAAGATAATATAGCATGTCCATGTAACGAGAATTTAAAGGTGGAGACTCAAAAGTAGCAGCAAATGAGAAGGAGAGGGCAGCCGCAGTGGATAATTTTAGGGGGGAATGCTAGTTTCAAACTGCCTACGGATGTAATTCAGTAGAGTTAGTAAGACTTACATGCAGAAATTGGAGAGGGGGAGCAAGAAGTTCATAGATTCATAGATAAATAGGTAGGTACTAGGGTATCGGCCCAAGGGCCTAAGTAAGCCTAGCCAACAAGGTTCCCTGGCTTACGCCACCCAAGAAAGTCATTTTCCTGTGCCCCTGCATTTTGGTGATGTATGAGGAGCCTTTAGAAAGTGATACTTATATTGCATTTGTATTGTTGTATCATTTCCATAACAAATAAACATACATTGGTAAATAAGGGGCTACAATACTGCAGAGAATGGGTGCCTTTGTGAGAACTCATCTACCAGCTAAAAAGACCCTTTGCTGTTGTTGGGTTCTGCATGAATCTTTTTAGTTAAGGTTGCTTGGTAGGTGAGATGGTTGTTAATCTGGAATGAAGAAGGAGGAGATAAAGGAGAGATGAAATTCTGGATGTCTTAATTTATCTAATAGGAAAAATGGGACATGGAAATAAAAAATAGGAACGAAATAGGAAGAGGGCTGAAGATGTATTAATAGAGGGGTAGACAGACACATTTACAGAATGCAATGCATACAGTAGCATTTTCAATAGCCTACATTAAATGTGTTCAATATAAAACAGTGCCTGTTTTCTGTATTGACAATTGATGGTTTTCAGACAACATAAACAGAAAAACAAATAAGTCACATTTCAGCTGAAAAATAAAATGTAATAATAAACTATATACAATTGTTCACAATCACAAACTATAGCACTAAAAAAAGCATGCACTTAGGAATGTCTGCTTGAGGAATGTTTCTCTTGCTACACAGGTTTGATATGTCTATCATAATGTGGGATCACCTGTTCCATATATTGTTGGGTTCACTAGCTACAGTTAATCACAATGAAATAGACTGAAAACATTCTATGCAGGATTTTCTACTGCCTTACAGTGAGGTACAATAGAAAGGATTACAACACATTATGCAGGCAGTATCTGGCAAATGCATAAGAAATTATGACTGCAATCCAATAAGGTAATTATTTCAGGTAGTCACTAGCGAGGTAAAAACAGAAAAATCACTGTAGCTGTGAAATCATACAATGCAGTACTGTATGTGAGATATATACTAGCAAACTAAAACAGAAAGATCAATAAGGTTATAAAGATTAGACTGCCGCAAATTAAAGCAGGTGGTCACATGTAAGCCAAAACAACTAAAACTCTATTGCTGCAAAAATCTAGACTGCATGAGTGAAGTAGAAGTTTAGGTAGCTGTAATAATTATCATGTACCTTCAATTCCTGTAGTTTTCCTTTAGTATTTGTAATAGAAAATGGTTACGGCAATTGTACATCACCAGAAAGCAATCAGCAGTGTAGATAGGGCTTGAGTTTGAGAAGATGGCGCCAAATGCCTAACACAAACTTTTTAACTGATGCAAGGCATCACAGGAGGGAGGGAGGGAAAGGTGAGAAGACCTATGCAAGCAGTAAAAGAGTTACATAATGGGGGGAAGGATGTAGTATACTAATTATGAAAAACATAGGTGGACCTGATCGAAGCTGCCATACCTGACATCAAAAAAGACAAACATTAAGTAGAGAGGTGCTCTAAACCAGCTAGAATATGTAGTAAATAGTGCCCATGAAAAGTATGTAGTAAAAGCTGCTTAAAGTGAAAATTGTGCTATAATGTGGAAAGATAGTATACAGTGCTAGACTGCAAACAACTGGAAAATAATTTGGTTGGAGCAGGGAAACAATGTGGATGTGTGGAGGCTGAAAGCAACTGAGATTATATATAGTGTCTATATAACCAGAATTTTAAAGGTGGAGACTCAAAGGTAGCAGTAAACGAGAAAGAGATGACAGCTGTAGTGGATAATTTTAGAGGGGATTCTAGTTTCAAACTGCCTAGGGATGTAATTTAGTACAGTTACCAAGACTTATGGTAAAGAAATGAGAGGGGAGGTAGCAAGAAGTTGCAGGTTTTCATGATGTATGAGGAGCATTTAGAAAGTGATATTATATTACTGTTGTATTGTTGTATCATTTCTGTAACAAATAAACATACTATGACATCCCTCCTCTGGCCCAACAATCAAGGAGCCTCAATACTCACTACTGACACTGGTGAGGGATGTTCACTTGGAACAAAAATAGATACACACAGTATTTCCAGATGCAGCTCTCTGCACCAAGCACAGTTTCCCTTAAGAGCACACAGGGAACACACTCCCATAATGGGGCTGGGTTTCCCTCTCTGTCAACAAGCCCAAAATAAGACTCCACACTGACCACAGCTGTAAAGTTGAGTCCTCAGCTGAGTGTTCAAAGCCAAGTCCTGCACCATCCTCTGTGTAAAACCAGTGGTATGTGTGCCTGCTCCAAGTAGGTGACATATACGCACACTCTGAGATTTGATTTTCACATACACACACACACACACACACACACACACACACACACACACACACACACACACACACACACATATATACCTGGAAAAGGGTGGCACAGATTTACTGTGCTATGCCACCTCTGCCCAGACTATAAGGTAGGTACTGCTACCAGAACCCTCCAAAGCCAGCTACTGTAAGGCTCTTACAAGGCTACCTTATTATACTGAGTAAAATAAATACTAATACAAATGGTAGTGTGTGATCAATGCACCAAGGCTTTCAGAAGAAGCCACGGTGTTAACAAATAAATGTAATTATTGTCAAAGGTTAAAATATTTTCCAAAAGACCAGCCACAATGAAAAGTTTAAATACAGTTAATAATAAATAATAAAAGAATATGAAAATATTAAATATGTATTTACAATAAACACCAGAGTTTCAACCACAGGAAATATTAAAAATAACACAGATGGATAGATTCACACAGATACAGAAAAAACAGTACTTAGCTAATCTTACTATATTTTTCTGACTAATCTAAAGAATTACTATTCCCTGATTACTTACTAAAGCAAGGCAAGGTGAAGTGGGTGAGAGATTCTTCTTTTTCTGGTTTCAAAAACAGACTGTCCTGATACTTCTGTCTCATCTAGTATTAAAACATCATTTCAGTTCTGGATTACAGAATGACATCACATACATCTTGTCATCTGCCTCTGGTTCCCACACTACCCCCTTTACTAGAAACTGAACCAGAATCTAGCACATAGGTGTTATAATACACACAAATAGAGCTTTGCTAAGATGTGTTATAGCATCTGAAAGTTTTAAAATCATTTCAAAAACTTCCACGCTTCCAGGGTACCAATTAGTTCACCCTTAAAGACAATAAAGTAGGATTCATAGTCCTGGTTTTCACAGGTATTGTGTCTCTGGCTGCAATCAGAACTGTAATATACCATCTTTATGGCCTAAACTAGGTAATGTTATTTCAAAATATTTTTCAGAGTTCTTAACAGGGGTTTAAAATTTGTACCAATGACACTACCTAGACTGTATATAATGAAAATGGAGATTTTATTTTTAGAATGTGTAGGAAACTGCATTTGATAAAATTATTTTTCAGACAATGAGTGTAAAGATGGTCCTGATTGGGACTTAATAATACATGTGAAGAAAGTGATTATTTAAATGAAAGGTTTTTTTACTTGTGCATCAGATGTAGATGAGTTGAATGCCTACTGTCATTTAAATACTTCTTGTATTAATTATAAGAGTGATTTTATCCCACCATATACACATGAAGGTATTAAGCAATTTTCTGTTATGGTGACTTTTTCATTGGAAAAGTCATATAATGGATTTATGAAAGATATTCATTCTTTTTCTTATAATTTATCTAAGAATGAGTGGAAAGTTTTAAAACAATTGGGGGAACAAAATGAACTTGTTTTTAAGCCCTTGGATAAGGGCAATAAGTTAGTTGTTTTGGATATTAATCGGTATATGCAAATGTGTTTTGACCATCTTAATAACACTGAGACATATGCAAGAGTTTTATTACAAGAATATGTGAGTGCAAAAGAGAATTCAGGATTTGTTATACAAAGGCTACAGACTAGGATACTTTACACAAAAAACTATCAATAAGAAACTTTATAATAAGAATAATTCCATTGCGTGTTTTGCCTCCCTAAATTGCACAAAAACATGCAAAGGCCACTGGGTAGACTGATAATCTCGGCATCTAATTATTTTCTAAAGCATATAGGCATATTTATTCATACTTGTTAGCTTCCTTATGTGATGAAGTTACCTTCATTCATTAAGGATACCTTTGATTCTTTACAGAAAATAGAGGATGTTATATGGAGTGAAGGAATGTACTGGATCTCTATAGATGTTAAAAGTTTGTATGTACACTTCCATCCATCATAAAGATGGTTTAGAAGCTTTGACATTCTTTTTAGGTGATTGTCCAGCAAGTAGTTATATACGTGGACTGGTTGATTTTTGTTTAAATAATAATTATTTTGAATTCTGTGGAGACATATATAAACAGAGAATGAGTACAGCCATGGGGGCTTCTTTCACCCCCATGTATGCTAACCTATTTATGGGGAGATATGAGACTGAATATTTGTATAGACACCATTTTTTTAATGAACATGTTATTATGTACCACAGGCTCATAGATGATTTAGTTTTTTATGTAAGGCAGGTGTAGATATGGCCTCTTTTTTTGTTAAGGATTTGGACATTAATAGATATGGTATTAAATTTGATGGCCTCCAGTTAAGTGAGTCAATAGTTTTTTTTTTGGATGTGGCTTTGACAGTGGTAGTTGGTGAAAAAAATAACAACTAGAATACATAGGATATTTATCGATAATGATAATTTCTTACATAAAACAAGTTATCATCCACCACATTTATTAAATTCTCTTCAGTATGGTGAATTAATAAGGGTGTATAGATTGTGTAATAATAGTAAAGAGTTATATGATGAGATGTGTATTACAATTAATATGTTTTTGAAGCCAGGTTATTGTTTAACTGACATTAAGGAAGCTTTGAATAAGTTGAAATATATAGTATTTAATAAGTCTAATTTTATACATAATGTAGAACGTATTAATAATAAAAAATTAACTATGTATAGTAAAAAAACAGAGAGGTTAGATTATAGACAAGTTTTTATAGTTACTTTGTATAATAGTTTTTCTGATAAACAAGTGGATATTATTAAGCAATTTTGGCCTTTTTATTTGATTTTCAGGAATTTAAAAGTTTATTGTTTAGGTATCCTATGTTTTCTTTTTCTAAGGGGGAGCATTAAGGATATTATTGTCCATAATAAGTGTATGAGACCTGTGGACAGATTATGTAAACAATTAACATCAAAGTGCACTTTTGCTTGTTCTAGATGCTCAGTGTGTAGTTATATAGTGGATTCTTTTAAATATATTAATGGATATAAATTTTATCCTAAGAATCAATATAACTGTTCTACAAGTAGTGTAATTCACGCTCTTAAATGCCTCTGCAGTATTTTCTATATAGGTGAGATGAAAAGACACTAAGAAACTACAAAAGGGCCTCACTGAGACAGATACCTGGTGTCAAAGCCATGGCCTGAAGCTCAATGCCAAAAAGTGTATTGTCATCCACTTTGGTAAAAACTCTGTACCCATGAACTACCACATAGCTGGTAGTCTACTTAATGCTGAAAATGTGATAAGAGACCTTGAGACACAGGTGGACAGTAGTCTCTCCTTTGATAATCACATTGTCACAGTGGTCAGGAAATCCTTCTACATGGCTCATCTCATCACAAAAGGATTCTTATCCAGAAAAAAAGAGGTCATTGTTCCCCTCTACACATCACTCATTAGACCCATTATAGAGTACAATGCCCCTTTTGGTATGTACCTCACAAGACATCTACAACAACTGGAAAGACCACAGAAATACCTCACAAAGAGGATTACTGGCCTCAAACAGATGCCCTACGCAGACCGTCTCAAAAAACTACAGCTTTACTCCATCGCATATCGCCTACTCAGGGGCGATCTCTGCCTAACATACAAAGCTATGTCAAACCCAGAGCTGTTGGACATGCTCCACTTAAAGAAATCCCAATCCCTCTGAGCTACATGCTCTAGGGACCTAAACCTTGTCACCACAATAAACAAAACATGCTGGAGGGATAGATTCCTGTCCCAGAGACTTCCCATACTCTGGAACAGACTACCTATCTATGTCAAACAGAGCTCCTCATTAGCACTCTTCAAGAAAAATCTTGATGATTGGATGGGAAATGGGAAATTCACCCCAGGGATCACTTCTGTGGCTCTGCTCAACAGGGGCACAGGAAAATAATGTTCTTGGGTGGCGAAAGCCAGGGTACATTTTTTGGCTAGGCTTATATAGGTCCTAGGGCCAATAGCCTAGTACCTACCTATGAACCTATGAACCTAAGAGCTTTTAGAATTAGACTGCAGGAGCATGTTAGAGATATTAAATCCCAAAAAACTACCAGTCCTGTTGCCATGCATTTTAAATTAGCTCATAATAGTGATGCTTCTTTACTTAAAGCTAATATTTTGGAACAAATTGACTGTGATATAGATAATTCAAATGTCAAAACTAAATTGTTATATGAAGAAAGTATTTATATTTTGAAGTTTTGTACTTTGAGTCCAGGTGGGCTTAATGCTGAATGCACATGGAAAGTGTTGATTTAATGGTATTTTAAGTGAGAAATGTGTTTAATTGTTTAATTGACTGTGATTTTAATAGTATATAAGGATAGTGGGTAGATGTTTTATTTTGTACTCCTGGAAGGCAATAGTTGCTGAGGCACTAGAGAGAGTGTGCTAATTAACACCTGTTTTGTGGATACTACTGACTTTGGCTTTTCTTCAATGTTTTTTTGAACTTTTTGTCTTTGTTCATCATGGTGCTATTTATTTTTCAGATTTAGCTGGACTGAGATTAACCTCTTCTCTTCCAGCATCCTCTGTTACAATATATTAATTTCAACAGTTACAATACAGTCTGACATACAGGTGTATTTCTTTTATGTCCATCAGGACCCACTGTGGGTACACATTTAATACAAGCAGCTTTACAAATACATTTTCAACACAAGCACCTGTACAAATCAGTTTGATATACAAATGACATATAATTCTTTACAAACCTCCAGATAGCTCTGCTGGCATATATTACACATCCACTACACTACTTTTCCTGGCATAGCTGGCAGTACCTCACATCATCACACATACATTGGTAAATAAGGGGCTTCAATACAGCAGAGAATCGGTGCTTTTGCAAGCACTCGTCTACTGCCAATAAAGACCCTTTGCTGTTGTTGGGTTCTGCATGATTCTTTTTAGTTAAATTGCTTGGTAGGTGAAATGTTTGTTAACACTGGTAAATAAGGGACTACAATACAGCAGAGAATTGGTGCCTTTGCAAGCGCTCATCTACCACCAAAAAAGACCTTTTGCTATTGTTGGGATCCATGTGATTCTTTTTAGTTAAGGTTGCTTGGTAGGTGAGATGGTTGTTGATATTAGTAAATAAGGGGCTACAATACAGCAGAGAATCAGTGCCTTTGTGAGCACTTGTCTTCCACTGAAAAAGACCCTTTGTTGCTGTTGGGTTCCACATGATTCTTTTTAGTTAAGTTGCTTGGCAGGAAAAATAAATGTACTTATGGGGCAATTTGCAAGATGTTCCGATCTCCTATCAATAGAACTGCTTCTCAAGAAAGGTTAGGGTTCTGATTGTAGTATTTCAAGAAAGAGGTTTGCACTCCACAATACAGAACAGGTTTTATCAGAGGTTCTTTCTTAATTCAGAGAAGACTTTCTCTCTGTATCTCAGACAGAGGGTTTGCCAATGCAGAGAAGTGATTCTCATGTAGACAAAGAGACATTTCAGACAGATGTGGATGTAACTTGCACAACTGGTTCTATATGGATCAACTAGATCATCAGTATAACTGGAAAATGCCAGGAAGGCTTGCAAAGAAGCAAAGAACTGCTCACCCTACACAAGTGTTTATTAATTAAAAAAAAAACAAAGAAAAAATGGAGGAATATTATGAATCATCAAGGAGCAACACATCAGTAACAACTAACTCAAAAAGTGCTTTAGCTGTATTGTATGCAAACACTGCATATTTTTGTATAATAGCCTGTAGTTTGTTCATATAAAATAAGGCATGATTTTAAGAGCTTCTGACAAATTATGTGCTCAGATGGACAATGTAGTTTATACTACTTAATTTGTACCTTAAGAGGGATTTTATATTGGGAAGAACCACACGCACACATATTCAGAAATGGAATTAATGAGCACATTAGAGAAATTAAAGATAAAAGCAAATGTAATTCTCTGAAAAACTTTGAAGTTCATATCCTGAAAAATGCTCAGGTTGCTGAAGTGGGAAGGGGCCTAGATACCTTATCTGAAAAGTGTGAGGTGTTATAGCAACATTAGTTCAATGTTCCTGAATGCTAAGAGCTCAATGATTAACTAATAATTAGTTAAAATGCATTGTCAAATCTAAGTCAGTACAGTATTAAAACATGGCCTACCTTTTTAACTATTGCAGGTTTTCATTTTATTATTCACATATTTACAGCTTACTCAGCAACTAATGAGATTTTATTGTATACAGCCATATGATCAATTTATATATTTAAAATGGGTTTGCAAGTTGTGTAATTTGCCTGATGAGATTGTGAATGTTATGTGAACAAAAGTGATAATCTGTACCCCTGCACTGCCTTACTCTTGTGTGCTAACCATAACCCTAACCGTAACCCTAACTGTAACTGCAACCCTACCCATAACCCCATGACCCTAGCCCTACACATAACCTTACTGAAAACCCTTAACTAGGTGCTCACACACACATATATCACATTCTTCAGAACACCCTAGCATTTCATAAAAATTATCCCATTCATTAGACCTTACTCTAATCTTAACCTACAAACACTCACACACAAGCTCTCATCTCTAATCCCAAAGCTTTTGGTAGAGATACTAGTTTCCGCATTAACAAACACCCGCACTCACCATGTCCAAATGCATATCCCCTGCAGGATGCAGCAACATCAGCTCCTGCACTTAACAAAGAAGGCTTTCAATAAATTCACACCACACAAATAAATGTCAGCAAAGTGTGCATCTGACAGAAGGTACTGTAACTATATATATATATATATATATATATATATATATATATATATATATATATATATATATATATACACACACACACACACACACATATATATATATATATATATATATATGTGTGTGTGTGTGTGTGTGTGTGTGTGTGTGTGTGTGTGTGTGTGTGTGTGTGTGTGTGTGTGTGTGTGTGTGTGTATAAGCAGATTTTGAACAGAAGAACCACCAGCACTCACTCAGTCAGCATATTCAACTTGAAATTCACTAAACCAAAAAAATCAGAAAGCCAAAACTCAGCTGATCACAAAAGAAAAACAATGGTTCTCACTTTGAAATTAGTTGACTAACAACAGCAACAAAAAAAACTCCCTAACAGCACCTCAGTACCACAAATTTCTGACTAGTGGTACTATTAGGGAAGTATTTTTGTAAGGTAATATACAGAGTAATATACAGAGAAAGGGGTAGGGATAAGGTTAACATGCATGAGTAAGGTGGGCAAGGAGGGCTTTGCTGAAAGTTTTCAACAAACAATCCATTTTAATTAAATATTTATGTAATCTAATATCCTATATGAATGCACAGAGATATTCCTGTAGTAAACCTTTTAGTCAGCATTTATTTATTCTTACTGTTCTGAAACGAAGTACTGATCAATTTAGATTTACTTTCTAGAGCCCCTATTAGATCTGCTCTAAAGTTTATAGAACACATATAATGTTGCAAAGCTTGCATTAAATGATGCAATTAGATTTCATAATTTCATACTCATATTCATTCTGCAGCTTTTACAGTGATATTATTCGACTTCAAGTTCAGTTTTATTAAGGTGTGTTCAAGCCAAAGCACTAGAAACAATATTTAAGAACACAAGTTAACAATTCACTATACAATAAAAACAATTAAATGATTATTACATATAGTTAGGATAAATAAGACATAATAAAAGGAGATACAATGGTAAAACAATGTTTTTGCCAAAAACCTTAGATGTGAACCATCAACCATGACCATTAAAATGTATGAGGCTAGTGTATGACATCATCAGCAAATGTCAACTGAAATAAATCGCTTTCTGAGATCTGCAGGAACAGTCCAATGCACACCATAGTAGTGGGTTTCACAAGTGTGGTGTTTGATTAGTTGTTTGGCAAAAAAAAAAAAAAACACACAGATGGACAGATCACTGACAACATTAAAGATAAAATGGAAAAGAGTCAAATCAGTTAGTTATCTTAGCCTAGACTTGTATTAATTCTCTATTTAACTCAGTGGCCCCTTCAGGATTCTACTATCGACACCAACATTTTGTTTTCTAGTTGCAATATTATGTCATGAGATACTGAATACAAATCAGAGCAATTGATACTTAGTGATAATCCCTTCAATAATGCTAAATTTTTGAAAGCCACCAATGACATGTCAACAGTGCTGAAATCTTATCACTTATAAATCCACTTAAATCATCTGATTGTACAGTTAGTTAACTGGGTTGAATATAATGGTGACAGTTAACTAGGTTGAATATAATGGTGACAGTGACTGCATAAATATGGATTTATACCAGATACTATGAAAAGGTCATGAAAACCAGTGGATGACAAAAAACTCACTAACAAGTGGCAAATAGCTCTAGGAGGATGATTTTGTTCCTCAGTTAAAATACAAATCATTAAGAATACAACTAGTTGTAAGGGAAAAGAAAAAATGACCACTGGTGACTTCATAATCAAGCATTTACATAAGAATGCAGCCATTTTAAGTCTTGATATGATTGTTATAACTTTTTGCTAGGAGGTATCAGATTTCAAAATAGTTTCTATACTATTAACAATCTGTATTACTAACAAATGTATGAATTGCAATCCATGTGTGGCTAAATAATCTTATACTACATTACCATATCTTAAAGGAAAATTTGTATGTCTACAAAATACATTTATTCAGTTTTATTCTTATATTATTTATTGTGAAATTCTCTCATTGCTTGAATTTGGACCCTCTTTTTTACATAATGATTTTAAATGTAATAGATGGCTGTGTAGGTGGTGATTCCAGCAAACAATAGGGGTTTTCATAATCTGTTAACATAATGTATAGAAGTATAAATAATTTGTTGCAGAATGGAATACACATGTCATTTTCAGGGGCAACCCCTATTTTAATACCTTAAAAGAGGTTATTCAAACTTCCTCATGGCCCTCAATGTAAAAAAAAAATGATTTCATTCATTGCATTTTGATGTTAGTGATATTGAGTGCTGAGTCTAATCAACAAATTTAGCAAATTGCATATTGCCTTTATTATAAAAAGGCTAGACATTTGTGCTATAACTGAAATGGGGGTTATGACTTTGGAAACAGTTCTAGTAATTGATGGATACATGGATTTCCACATCTGCTATGAAGATACACACAGGAGTTCAGTAGATGTCAAAAATGGTTTACAATTTTGCCTAGCTTTCAATGATACCCATGCTGATGCAACAGTGGGTCACACCACATGCCATTTTACTAGGTGTTATTCATCTCCTGGTATGATTTTTGCTGACCACCTATTACATCTCACTTATTTACAGTGGTGCACCTCAGGGTCTGGATATCAGCCAAGGCCCATTCTTTTTTTTTGGATTTGAAAGCCAGAAATTGTTGGTTATATATATTTGCAGATGACTATTACTTAGGAACCAGTAGAACCTATCAAGATCATCCCCTCCAAAAAAAAAATAGATACATAAATAACTGACTGCATGTAATACAGTTGGGGGACTGATAAAAAAACACTTTGCTCTTTTTGTGAACCTGTTAGAATAATTATCAACAATGACAGCTGGCATTGACAAACTTGAATAGATGTCATGAATCAAAATAAAATAAATATAGGAGAGTCAGCATTCAGGTGTTTTGGCATACCTTACCCACACAGAACCTTCATTCTCAAAAATAAAGACAAAATAAAGTATTCCAAGAACCTGGTACCATTACTGGGGAAAATTTAACTTTTAATCATATATGTACTTTATTGTTAGAAAGTCTTGTTGCACAATCCATACAATACTAAACATAATAACTGATAGATTGCCCCCCATTGTTCCCATTTTTTTATGTAAGAGAGTAGTGTGGGAGGGGAATAGGTAAGAGGGTGTAGGTGAACGTTTAAGGAAAGAAGGGCTGAGGAAGTGTCAGCAGGAGTCCCAGTCTACACAGCCTCAAACATTTTCACAGTCAGGTTGTAGTGCAGTGGAGGACTCCGATGTTGAGGGAGTGTGGGCTTGTAGTTTTTCAGTGGTCAGTACCAACTAGGACAATGTGTCCTGAACATACTAAGGAGAGGCTTTGACTTGCTGAATCTCTCTGTCCATGACCTACTCCAGCACATCCTCAACCAAGTCCGGAAGCCCCCGTTCAAGTGAGGCTTGCCAGGCCACCATGTGCCAGGGTCCCTGCAGGACTGGTGATACCACACTAACCCTGTGTGGTCATCCCCCAGATGGACAGAGGGCAAGCACTCCCTAACATGGAAGGTACATGCTTGGGCTGCTTCAGAGGATTTTGGATATGTAAAAAAACAAATATAAATGGAAGCAAAGAAAATAATAAAGGATGAAGGAATGCATAATTAAAATAAGAAAAACAGAAAAAAGGTAGGGAGAGACAAAAGAGAAAATGCATGCAATAAATTCTCAAATTCTGTTATATACCATTCAGTTTCTTACTTAAAAGCAATTTTCTTTTTATCTTTATTAAACTAAAATAGAATGCACAGGAAGTACTTACGCAGACTTTTGGATGAAACCATATGGGAAGCGCTCATGTTTACTTGTCAGGAGAGTGTTTGCTATCAAGTAATAGTGGGGTTTACATGTTGCAGTCTACTACACAAATATAATGATCATATTTGTGCCTGATATGGATTTGTTTGCAATACTGCACTGACAACACCATTTTTAATTACTTGCATCTTCTACGATACTGACATATCTCTCAGTCTCGCTTGCAGTAATGACCTGAATGCACTGTAGTGCTTCATTTACTATTAATTATTTCTATACACACACACACACACACACACACACACACACACACACACACACACACACATAAATATATATATATATATATATTACATAATCGGACTTTTAAAAGTTCAAACGTCATATGGTCAACATCATATGATTGAACTTTTAAAAGTTTGAAAATGTAATAAAAAAAAAAATAAACCAAAGAAAAATCCTACCTGAACTGTTTGAGCAGGCCCCCCTGCATCACCCACATCCCCCCGCTCTTTAAATATTTAAACTCCAAGATCGCACTACAGTGCAGAAAAGGGAAATCTTCCCATTCCACACTGTATGATATGTATATATATATATATATATATATATATATATATATATATATATATATATATATATATAAAATTTCATAATGTTGAATTTAACAACATTGAGACCATAACATCGAAAATTCAAAACACTGAAAACCCAAAACATTGAAAACTCAGAACATTGAAAGTGTGCTTCATAACATTGAAAACGACACTGGACAAGCAAATAATATCACCTCCACCTACAACAACACCTAACTAACTGCACCCCCCATAAATTAAATATACCAACTCCAGGATCGCACTACAGTGGAAAAAAGATAATTTCCTAACCTGCAGAAACATAGAAAGTGTGTTTGTTAGTTAGGTGTTGTTGTAGGAGGAGAGGATGTTATTTACATGATTTACTATTGTTAGTTTGAACGGCAAAACATTTGCCATTTGAAATAACAAAAACTAAAACCGAAACCAAACATTTTGAGTGTACACAATGTTGCCCTAAATGATCGACACATTTGAGTCGACATTGTCACCTTAAATGTGATGTGATAGCCATATAGGAGCTGATGTAAATCAAACTCCTATATGACATATCACATTTTTGCAGGAGGGCAAGCCCCCCTGCACCCCCCACACCCCCTGCTACTAATATATTCCAACTCTGAGATCACAGTACACTGGGGATATGGATGAATTTCCAATCCCCACTATACCACAATCTCGTACATATAGTCGAACACACTTATGCTTATGCATTAATGCATTCGCATAAGTGTCTTTGACTATCCAATACACTTGTCATTTTGCAAGTGACATTCTGATGTTCGGCAGCATTACTGCTGACAGACACTCATACGCACAAATGATAGTAAACCTATTTACATATGCATTGTAGTTTTCAATGTTATGAAGCGCACTTTCAATGTTCTAAGTTTTCAATGTTTTGGGTTTTCAGTGTCTTGGGATTTAGATGTTTTGGTCTCAATGTTATGAAATTCAACGTTATGAAATTTCAATGTTATGAAGGGGACCCATCTATATATACATATATATATATATATATATATATATATATATATATATATATATATATATATATAGTAATAACATGAGTTAAAGACAGAATACTGCATTTATATATTGACATATCTCTCGCTCTATTACTTTAGTTCCTATGTTGTATTAATTATTTCCCGTTATATTAATGAAATCAGTTAAACACACAATACTAGTTACTACTTTATTCATGCTTACCACTGTCTTCGACCAGCCTTGTTTTTCTTCTTTCCTGCTATCTCCTGTTATAGAAGATCTGTTCCTCAGCCATACAGAGAAATCATAAGACAATTCTTGTTTACCTTTATTTCACCTTTTTTCCCTTAACATTACTTATGCAACTATTATTAGTTATTGGCATGGCATTCCATTCCATTCACTGCACTATTTGCTTAGTATGTGTTTACTGAAATATTTATTACTATATGAATGTTCATACTTTGCCAGTCTTCTCATTACTGCAAGTTATAAAGACATTGATAAACTTTTGGTGGATTTTTTTAAATATCATGGTTTGCGTGTAACAGTCTGTGAACTATGTTCAGCCAGAAGGTGCACACACACACACACACACACACACACACACACACACACACACACACACACACACACACACACACACATATACACAGAGAAAACTGTAACAATTCATGAAAGCGTTTTATATCCTTAGCTGCACAAAAATGTGTGCTTTGATAGTTTTTGTTTTCCTTAAGAATTCTAAGCACAAAAGGCAATTATTTAAAATGTACGCAGAAGTAATACAGAAGTAATAACACTGGTCATTTCTCATTAAAGTATGTACTGCAAATTAATTTGACACTGCAATCCCAACCACTCTCCTGCAGCCTCCACTCTTACTAAGGTGTAGTAGCTGACTGTGGTCAGCCATCTAGTGTGTGCAATTAATATTGTGGAACAAATGACTATCTTTTACAATTATTATACTAATAAATAATTTTCTAGCCTACACAAATTGCCACTATATAATTTAACTACTAAGTAAAGTAATGCAATTATAAATGAAAATGTGTGAAAATACAATTTTTTTATAAATACATGAACAAGTAGTTACAAGTATACTCATGCAGATGTATACCATGATTTATAGACATATATATGTGCATTATTATTTTACTCATACAAATTTTACATTTATATTTATACAGACAATTATGTTAGCACAGAAACATTCCATATATTTGTATACAGATACAGTTCTGTATACAGATATATTTATGCTTTCATTTGAATTATTATAATAATACTACATATACATTTTTTCCAGGTAGACATATTTCTTCTAGCGAACACCTTCAATTTTGCAACCCTTTTATAGTTTAGTTTTTAAACCTATGTTTAATACGAACCAAAAAATAAATAAATAATACTTACAGAACTCTGGCATTATTAGAGCTACCTGGTCAGTCCATTCATCCAGCTGGTTGGGCCTGCTTTTTATAGGTCATCATATCTGTGATGGTACTGTTCTTTGGAGCAGGTGATCCCTGTCAGGGACATAGCTGGCCTTAGGCATAGGCCAACTAGGCGGCTGCCTAGGGTGCCTCTCTAGCAGGGGCGCTTTTCCAGTATTTATTTGGTGTAGGAAGACCAGGATGGGGGCACCAAGTGGTGTGGTGGGGGCACTGTGGAGCCCTTTTGCCTAGGGCACCAGTTGACCTAAGGACGCTCCTGGTCAGGGATAACAGGTATTCACCGACTCCTCCCAGATGTCAATCTTTTTACACTCACTTCCTCTTGTCCATGCCTAGCTCTTATCCAGATAAGCCTCAGTCAGAAGGTGGACCATTATCAAGATCCACTTGTCTAACCAGCTTAGAGTTCAGTCTCATACTTTCACAGGGAAGTAAATAGTGTGGGAAGAAATAGCCAGGGAATTGTTATGGCCAGGCTTGTATAGGCCCTAGGGCTGATAGCCTAGTACCAACCTATGAACCTATGAACCTATGTGCTTCCTTCATTCAAAGTGCTAGAACCAGCATGAAGAAAGTATGAGCAGAACTGTTGTTCACAGGTTTAAAATCACTCCCTCTGGATGTATCACCACCTTAACCAAACCCAGATAACCATCAGGGGCATTACACCAGTGACATGCTTAGGACTACTGAGGACTACTGTGGACTCTGCCGCTTCTGCAGCACATTCATACGAAGCCGGGGCTGCATTTATGAGCAACCGCTAATGACTTATATGCATAAATGACCATACACATTTGCATATTACTGCGTCATACAGCAAAGCATAAAAGGGCTTGATTTGCATACAGAATGCATAAATGAACCTGAATTAAAGTGAAATACTTTACCACCACCATAGTAACTTGTGATTACTCGGGTTAGGTGACAAATGACTTAGGAAACTGCAAACTTTATAAAACAAGAAAAAATTAATAAAAATATTGAAATTTAGTATGAAACACTTCAAAATTATGTAAAATTAATGTTACCTTGAAAAATGTTTATTTTACTGATATGACAGACATATTATCATGGAGTATGTGAATAATGCAAATCTGTCATTTGTAAGTAGAAAATCATTACAGCAGCAGTGGGAAATGATTAGTGATCAATAATAAAATCATTTACTTTGGTGGCATTTAGTGGTCGTGCTTACTTATGTGTTTTAAATGTGAAGCATTGAAGTAGCAAGGATTTGTTGTTGGCTGAACATGCACATGTCCTTACCTGATGATTCCTGAGTATCACTTCAGAATGATAAGCAGCAGTATTATGAATACAGGACAGTTGTAGGGGAGAGGGGAAGGATGAGTCTGTTAACAAAATGACTGAGCTACTGATCTGAATGTATTTATGTTACCCTAGACAATAATGTAGCATACTTTTACTTGGCTGGACTGAGATTTTGCATGTGTATATAATTATGGGGTTTGTGTTAACTGTTGTATACGGGGATGAAAGGGACAAAGTGTCTTTGTTGTGTTGTTTGACTGATGATTACATCAAAAGTTTTTTGTGTATGACTCTGGCCTTTTTTCTGTGCAGTAATGATTAAAAACAAGGGATAAAGGCAGAGAGAGGACAGCTTCATCCATGAAGAAAATTACATCCTCATTGCAGTCCTTTAGGCCATATAGAACATGTATGTTTGGTAAAGGGGAATCCAAACAAGTTGAAAGGACAAAAGTCTGGAATCAAGTTGTCATGGACATTATTGCAATGGGTAAAAAAAAAACACTCTAACACAGTGCAAGAAGAGGGTAAATTATATGGTAGGATGTATTACAAATAAGACGAGGAAGAATGCACTTGCCTGTTCCAGAACTTGAGGGCCTCTAACAATTATCTCATTAACTCTAGATGAGGAATGCCTCCTCTCCATCGATGAGGATGACTATGGCACAAAAGATGATGGCACTGGAACTGGAATAATCAGAGGTGGTGTGGACACCAGCTGTTACCAACATCTGTAGCAGTAACACTTATCTGCTCAGGAAGGTTGGTTTAAAAACAGTAACTTGTATTTATATAGACAGTTAAAAGCTGACAAGGAATGATTACATTAACTACATGACAATTGCTATTAACAAGTGAATGTTCCACATTTGCACAGAATGACAGTGAAAGCAGTGTGCATATTAAGTGTCCCCCATAGCTCCTTAATAAGCATACAGTAGTGTATGCTACATCTTTATTAATAATGTTTTCAAATCATTTGTATGTGATCAGCAGCGGAAACAAACAGTACCACTATACCAATACATCTGGAGGATATCAAGCAAAGAATGGCTATTGAAGATGATGATGTTAACATAGTTATATTTATCAAGCAGCTTAAGGAAAGTGATGCACAATCCACACAATTAATGTCAGGATATCACACTGCACAACATGTTAGTAACTCTGCAAGAAGCGACAGTGCATCATAAAGTCAAGCACATGCTGACATTGCACTCACACTTGTACAGGAGGAGAAACCCTGCACCTCTACTCCAGTATCTCCAAACCCAGATGAACAACTTCAGGATGATGGCAGACATTCGGAGGTAACAGTGTCCACAGTTACACCTTTACAAAGGGGAACCAGGTGCAGGAATTTGTTACAGCTGCCCCAGAAAACATGTAAGGCATTGGCTGTTATATTGTTAGGGCTCAGATCACTACCACAGAGTCAGCTGAAAATGGTCAGTGCCCTCCAGAGTATGAGTGAGGATTTCAAGATTTTCAGTACTACTTGGAAATGGCACACAGTAGGGGCAATGCCTTGATCAATCTGATGTGTACTGTGGTGGCACTCCAAGCAACTATAGCTGCCTCCATTTGTACAATGGTTAAGATTTCACAGACTCAAGCAAGAGTTATTCTTGGAAGAGGAAGAGGACAGGGTACTTATCCAGAGATGTGGGAGCAGATCACATGACTCTTCTCAGGAAAGTACCAAAATTATTCGAGGGAAACAAGCACAACAGATTTCATCACACACATCAGCATTTGTCTACACCTAGCAGAACTTCTCATTCAAGGTTCCAGACATGGTCCCACAGCACTGTCAGAAAATATCACTTGCATCAAGTAGCTCATGACACCCTTTTCAAAATCACTTTCACTTTCACCAACCTATCTTTAGGAGATTTGCATGACATACTTGACCTTTACCTACTGTGATTCAAGTGTGACATTTCTTTTACTTACAATATGGCCTTCAGAAACACAGGTCAATGCTTAACTCGAAAGGGAATAAGTTATTAAAAAAAAAGGGTGAGTTCACTTAGGACATTTTTCAACTGCATGCATTTTATTGATGTAGTGGTACTGCTTAAAACCTCAGGGAACTGTTTAAAGAAATCTGTATGCCAAAACATAAGATTGCAGTCATTAACACCAATGCCCTATACATTGCTATTCTTACGGCTGGCAGTTACATACAACTTAAAAGCAGTAATACATAAGTTTTCACGAAAGATACAGATTAAAATGAGTATTCTGCCATTTAAACAAACACTGCTGACACTTCAGCCTCACCACTGTGCAGATGATATTTTTATCTCTGAAGTCACAAATTACTGTGTATGACAAAATAAAATACTCTGATATGCATTACTGCAACAGACAACATACTTTAAACTGAGAAAAGAGTGCATAATATGAAAAAATAACATGATATGTTTTCATTCAAAGGGAAGATATAAACTCCTGTTAAATGGTGAATTAACAATTTTACTAATTGCACCACTTGGGGACATTTAGTATGTATACACTTAGGTAAGCCACCTCACTAGAATATATTGTAAAAAAAAAGAGTTAAAAGTATGATTATTGATTATATAATGCCTTCCAATATGACTAAATAGGAGTCAGTGAGCACTCAAGCATGCCTTTTACAAACAATAATATGACTGCCTGTTCTGAAATTAAAAAAAATATATATAAGTATTTTAAGATGAGAAGGAATGTTAGATAAATAATGATAGTATATCTTGAACCACTCAGCATAGTTCATAGATATCACTGCATGCATCAATTATACTCTATGAATTTTTTACAAGAAAAAAAACACTAATCTGAATGTCATGGTCCATATTTCTGGCCTAGATGTTGCCTTTTTACCTGCACAGCCATATGCCATCACATGACCCAAGCCATTTAGAATGTATCACCACTCAATTTGCATCATGAATGGATGGACTGTTTTTTTTTTAAGTTAACAAACAATGCCCATACAATACATACAATCCATTCCTAATACTAAGCACAACATGTTACTCTACCTGAAACATTTTTTCAGTCCCTAAAAGCAATAGTAAATTGTACTAGGCACTAAATTAACAAACAACACCCCCTAAAACTCTATAAACCAGAAACACTACATCTCCCTGCAGAAAACTATAATTCATAAACCTACCTAAATACACATACCTTTCACAAGAGCAAATAATACAACACAACTGCATGCAAGAATAACATTTTAATGTTAACAAAGTAATAAATATAAAAAGTACTCATCTAACCTCCTTAGAAAAGCACACACAACTGCACATGGAATGATCCTTACACTTGAAACAAATTCATCTCAAATAAAGAAAGAACAGACCACCTTCTCATTTCAAAAGTACATAATAACTTGGAAATAATTAAATATTAAGTGCAAAAGAATGAGACACATGTCATCCCCTAAATGAAAAATGCCTCATTCCATGGAAGTTAGCCTAATACAGAAACTTCAAAAAAATCAAATAGATATTTCACTTACAAAACAATTATACATTCAAATGCAGCACACCTCACATCACCTACCTCTCTAAATACACCTGACACCAGTTTTAAATAAAATGTATGGAAAAAAAACAATCACACAAGAAATACAGCATCCACATGTTGAACACATTATATGTAGTAATCAAGGTACCTTGCTGTGAGTAGGAGGGATTTGTCCTACTGGCTTATGATTGCTCCTCCAGACTTGAATGCTGGCCTACTCCCTACAATCTGGTTGTCAAAAAAGTGGGGAGTGAATCTACTGGTTGGGATCCCTGGGCAGGAGTGACACTTGCCTAGAACAGGGATATCTGCCTCATACCCCAAGTGGAATGAAAGAACTAAATGGGTAAAGCTAGATGATATACCTCTCAACCTCTTAGCACAAGACATCTGGACAAAGCCCAACAAAATGGGGGGGTCAAAGGCCCCAAAAATAGGGACACATTTTAAATATTTGTTTTATAAACTTAGAAAGTTGTTTGAATAACAGAATTTGTGTTAACGTGCATTTTCTGAAAGATATAAAGTCTGAAAATCAAATACATGTCATCATTTAGTGACTTTAATCCTTAGATCATCCCAGTGATTTGTTAAAAAAACACAATTTTTAAGAGGAACAGACCAAAAATTTGAGGCAAAAATCTGGACATTCTGCGAAAATCTGTACAGTTGAGTGGTATGAGATAGTAGACAGTTACAAATAAAGATAAAGAGAAAAATAATCTTAAATGTATTTCGGTGCCTACCAGTTCCTTCAAAATATGTGTAATGTTTAAAATGCAAACTGTTCTAATTTTATTGTTTCATTTTATTCATTAAGAGATCATATTCGCGGTGTATGGGTAGAGCCAAGATGGCCATCTGATAGCAGCAGTTTTTCAGAGCTCCATGAAACTAGTATAAAAAACAGGAAATAACTTATTTTATTTTAGTAAAAATACTTAGAATTGATAGATGAAAGTATAAACTATATTATTAGTAACTTTGGTGAACTTAGGAAAGTTTTTTCCTGTCAAATTATAAAGGAGAATATATCATTTGTGGAGATAAGCACTTCAAAGACGTCACATTCTGACTTGGCTTTAAAAAAAGAAATGCAGCTTGTGACATCTGCTCTACAAGAACTCTCACTAAAAATGGATGATTTTAAGGAGAATTTACAAAACCTCAAGGAAAATTGTCAGAAACAGTCAGATTCTCTCAAGGAACTTATATAGCAGCATCAATCCAGAATAACACACACAGAAATATCCCTGAATGATCTTGATGGAAGACTGAAGGAAGAAGAAAGCCAGAAATATTTCCTTATCAAACAAAACACTTGGCTTCTCAATAAAGTGGATGACCTGGAAAACAGGGGGAGAAGGTCAAATATAAAGATTTTTGGCATCCCTGAGAGAGCTGAAGGAGAAGATATAATTTCTTTCCTGAATACCTGGATTCCAGAGATTTTAGATTTAAAGGAGGGTCTGTCCTTTGGTATTGAAAGGGCTCATAGAGCTTTAGGAAAGCCAGTGTCAACATCCTCCTCTACTCCTCCCAGATCAATAGTCATAAAGTTTCTATCTTATTTGGACAAGGAGTTGGTCCTAAAATCTGCCTGGAGGAAAAGTCCATTAAAATTTAATCAAAACCCAATTACATTTTATAATGACTATTCTAACAGGGCTCTGGAACAGAGGGAAAAAGCTTGGCCATTAATAAAACTGTTAAAGCACAATAACATCAAAACTCAGCTTGTCTTTCCTGCCAGAATAAAAATTCTATATCAGAATGAAATGAGATAATTTAATGCCCTAGAGGAAGCCACTGCCTTTATTAAAAACAATAACATTATTTTCTTAGCTGAAAATATGGAATGGGCATCTACATCTCTGAAGAGAGTTACTGATATACTGATATTAAAAAGAAAAAACAAAAAACTGAGTCATTGCTGTTCCCACTAAATCTCTCAAAGCATCTACTGCAAATGGACTTTAATTTGTTTTATACTTGCTAAATTTTCAAGTAAGGTATGTCATGATAATATTTTTCTTAATGCTTTTCTTTCTCTTTTTGCTTTTTCATTTCTATACTTTTTTGTTCATATACAAATTAAATAACTGTTTATGCTTTTAGTATATTAATATAATATTACTGGTTTATTTAGTAATATAATTGAACAGTAAGCTATCTTTGCTTTTATGACCTTAAGATGACATGCTGTATTTCAAATAATATATAGCCCTTTGTCCTGCTAAATGTTCTTCTAAGTTATTACACAGGCATAGTCACTGCTTAGATTAATTTATCAGAACTGTTTTGGATACATGGGATAACAGGGCATATCTATGATTTAGTATATATTAACTAGTTACTTTAATATTTATAACTTCTGATTGTTTCAGAATAAATATTGGTACCTGTGTGAACAATAAGCTGTTTGCCGGCTTTTGACATAAATTGGATCTCTCTGTCAGTTGTATGCTTGTATGTTTTATGGCACAAGGTTTTTAAATGGTTACAAATTATGTTTCCTGAGTGTTCCTGGTAAATGCTTGCTTCAGAAAATGACTTTGCATTTAAAATAAGAATGATGACATGAATTTATGGACTGCTCTGCCTATTAATTAGAAGCTTTCGCTGGGATCTAAAGGTTTTTATGTAATGGGAGAGGTGTGTTCTTTTTTTTTTAGAATGCTTTTAAATGACTGTTTTGGATGTTCTAAATTTGCCGGTTATATAGAGTTTAGTTATGGGAAAGGCTGTATGAAACTGTTTTTTTTTTATGTGTGTTGTATGGTTTGTGATGTCCGGAGGTGATTTCTTGTGTATTGAATGTTAATTTACTGATTGGAAGTATCTGACAGTTAAACTTTACATTTGTTACTGTAAAAAAGCACACTTTATGATACAGTTAAAGTGAGGTCAGGAAAATGTACTGTGTAGTGTGCTGGGCGGGAAAATGTCAGTTTGAAATTTAAGAAGTGAAGCTTTCTTACTTAGCTCATGACATCATGCATTCTATGCATGCAGATCAGATTGCATTACATCTAATGTGTATATGCAAGCCTAATTGTGAATGGTAAGTGTCTGATTGGTTATTATACAATGACCCCCCCATTAATATTCCAAAACGTGCACACTGATTGGTCAGCATGCCCGTTGTAAATCAGACTTATACTAATGGAAAAAGGTCCGGTCGCCCGGACTTTTTCCATTAGTACAAGTCTTTTTTACTTTTTGTGTGTTACACAGCAATGGAGAATGGAAGAGCTCCGTTGCTGTAATCTCGCAATGTTGAAAGGGGTTTAACATAGCGAGATATCTTAAAAAAAAAAGCAACGGAGATCTTCCTTTCTCCATTGCTTTTTTTAAAGCTGTCTCGCTATGTTAAACTCTTTTAACATAGCGAGGCACCTTTTAAAAAGAAGCGGAGATCTTCCTTTCTCCTTTGCTTCCACACACACAGCTCTGATGTATTGAGTAAGCATACGCATGCGCAGTACATCAGAACTGCCGCAGAATACTGGACAGCTGCGGAAGGGCAGCACAGAGGCATTATACAATGCCATTATTTAAGAAAATTATTTTTTTCTTAAATAATGTCATTGTATAATAGCAATAACCCACTTCTGGGTGTGGGTAATGCTGGATTTACCCATGGTTCACCCTCGTGACCAAACCACACCAACCGTGGGTAAATCCAGCATTACCCACACCCAGGCGTGGGTTACTGCTTAAATATAGCATAGTAGGCTTCTTTTACAAGAATTATGAGCTACACTGTCTGCAAACATATTCATGGTTACCTTTTATAACAGTGACTATATTTTGTGATCAAATATATACAGAAATGTTATTTTCTTCCTGAAAACAGTTAATTATAGCCACTATTTCAAGTGAATATACTGGAGTTTTTTATAAATAGATCTTTACAAATAACTTTCTTATGCAGTTAGCAAGTGTTTAGTATTAGCTTTATTGGCATTATCCAGCAGGCCATGAAATAAATAATTGTTGAACTGATCAGTAATGACATTGGTAATCTCCAGTACTTGATTGATTAGTTCCATGATAAGTCTTTCCATGGCTTTGCATATGAGGCTGGACAGATTTATGGAACAGTAATTGCCTGGGTCTGTAGAAGGTCCTTATGCATGGGAATGATTGTAATTAAGTTAAAAAATGAGTAAGTTAAAAAAAATATATTGTGTTCATGGCACCAGTGAAAAGTCCAAGTAAAGCTGCAGAAGACACCTACAACAGAACCCTGTCCCAGACCCATTGTCATTGAGAGAGTCTTTGGCCTCCTGAAGTGTCATTTTTAGGTGGTGGAATGAGTGTGGGGTGCACTTCAGTATGACCTAGCTACCACAAGCAGGATATTTATTGGGTGTTGCATTCTGCATAACATGATCATGCCCCAGTCTGGTGGTGAAGTGGCCCATGCTGTCACTGCAGCTCCTACTTCCAGTCCCAGTATGACTAACGATGGCCAGCCAACTAGCACAAAAACACAGAGCAATAAGGGAAAGGAAGGGGAGAAGTCAAATACCATCATGGAAGAATCAAATAGAAAAAATTATAAAACAATTAAGAAGTGTCACTGTTAGAACATTATAGAAGATGAATCAAAACAACAAAAATACTCAGACAGATAGCACTGATAAAAGCAATGCACACTGTCAGAACAGATCAGGATCTATTGCACACTATTGCAAATAATAAACCAAAAATATCATCACAGGCAGAATGCAGATAAATATAAAGGAAGAATACGAAATAAGCAATTTATTGATGACCCAAAACAGTTTTAAAGGGAATTGGGAAACAAGTCCAAAGGGATTAAATACCACATAAAAAAGAAGAAATAGATACATTTTGAAGAAATATCTATGAAGATCCCGTGGACTATACAAAGATGCTGAATGGTTAGAGGAAGTAAAAGAAAGGATAAGAAGTTCAGATGTACACGATATGAAATGGGATGAAGTAACGGCCAGAGACATTGAAACAAAGTTAAGAAAAGCTCCTACATGGAAAACCCCAGGCCCAGATGCAGTACCTAACCTCTGGCTAAAAATATTAACATCTTTACATGAAGATTTAGCAATGAATACGAACTATTTATATGTGCATCCCAAGCAGACACCAACCTAGTTAACAACAGAAAAACAATACTCCTACTTAAGAACAAACTTGCAAGCTATTCTAAAAACTATAGACCAATATCTTGCCTTCTGATGACGTACAAACTATAAGCTGGAATTCATGCCAACAATGTTTACAGTCATTTAGAAGAAAAGTGAATCATGGCAATAGAACAAAAGGGTAAAAACAGAAAGGGATATGGAACAAAGAATCATTTCTTGTTAAATAAAATCTTTATGGTGAACTGTAAAAAGGGGAAGAATCTAAGTATGACATGAATAGACTACAAAATCATTTAACAGTATTCCACATTCACAGATAAAAGAGTGCTTAAAATGTATAAGATACACCCTATACTGATCAATTACATTACAGCAACCATAAAATAGTGGCAAACCACTTTGCAGTTAAGCCGTGATAAAGGACAAATTATTATTACAGGGATACAAATTCAAAGGGGGATATTCCAGGTTAACTCTTTGTCATCACTGCTCTTTTGCCTTGCCCATAACCCATTAAGCTGTCTACTTAATAGATTAGGTCATGGCTACAATTTGGCTCCCAGAAAACAACAAAATGTAAGGATTTTTCATCTTCTCTCTGTAGATGATTTAAAACTATATATTTCATCAGATGAGGAACTGAAAGCCCAACTGCAAGTGGCCAAAGTTTTTCAGGTGATATAAGAATGTCATTTGGTCTTGATAAATGTGCAAAAGAAACTTTTAAAGCAGGAAAGCTGCAACACCAAGAAAACATCAGCATAGGGCAGGAATATGATATAAAAGAACTTGAGCTAGAAGCAGTGAATAAATATTTGTGAACTGATGAAGGATCAACAATAAAACATGAACAAAAGTGAATAAAATATCTTAGAAGACTAAAATTAATACTGAAAACAGGGGTGACTATTATGTTGTCGAATGTTTAGGTTGTCGAATGCCTAAACATCAACACCTAAATGTCGAATACTCAAAACCACGACCAGCCAATTATGGAAATATTTTCCCAGGGAAATAATTTGCTTGACTTTCATCAGGGATTTCCCTGTTCCCCGATGTAGAGCGATTTCAGAGTTGGTATATTTAGTTAGTGTGGTGTGTGTGTGTGGGGGGGGGTGAATCCCCCCACTTGATTAGGGTTTTAAAGTATGTTTTTTTGTTGACCAAGCACATTTTTTCACAGGGAAATAATTTGCATAATTGGCTGGTCGTGGTTTTGAGCATTCGACATTTAGGTGTCGACATTTAGGCGTATGACAACCCAAGTGTTCGACATTCTGATATAGACCCTCTAACAGCATTGACATCTAGGGACAAAGTCCAAGCTATAAACCAGTTTGCTCTTCCTATCCTAACTTACAGTTCTGGAGTGACTGATTGGCTCCAAAAGGTGTTGGATCAGCTGGACAGAAAAACAAGAAGGATGCTTCATGCTTAACAATGATTCATAAAACTCAATGTATACAAAGACTATATATTCCCATTCTGAAGGAGGTATGGGACTCCTTGAAATTGATTACATGTATAGATCTATAGTCGTAGAATTGCATACATATCTGCTGAGCTCAAGACTCAGACCTACTGAAAATTTATCATGAGGATAATAAGTCTAAGATAACTTCCCTGATTAGTTTAGCAGAAGCATATTGTTGTCAAGCAGGAATGGAAATCAAATCAGTAGATAAAAATCAGGTAGCAACTGAATGTGCCAAAAAAACAAAAGAAAAAATATAAGGTAAATGTCATATGAGAAGGCAAGAAATGTGAAAAATGTATAAATATAGTTGCAAGTATAGAAAACTCTTGGGACAACCTCATGTTAATCAAGATCAAAACAGGAATGGTTAAGGAGAGGTGAATTTAAACCAACAGATGAAATGTTAATATTGGCAGCCCAAGATAATGCACTACATACATGTTGGTTTACAAAGTCCATTGAACATGTGAGAGAAACAGATAAATGTATGTTTTGTAAAGCAGAACTTTAAACAGTTCCACATCTTGCTGCTGGTTGTGTTATAATAATGGCAGAAGGAATATATACTGAAAGGCATAACAGTGTGGCATGATTGTTACATTGGGGATTGCGCAAACATTTTAGTATTGAAGTAGCTGAAAAACATTAGAAACATGAGCCACAAAGCATTATAGGAAATTATGAAGGTTATATCACATGGGATTACCCATTACCAACAGTTCAAAAAAATAGATGTGAGAAAAACAGATATAGTAGTCAACGAAAAGAAGACAAAAGTAGCATTGATCATTGAAATTGCTACACACAGTGGCTACAATGTCTTACATACAGAGAGACACAAAGTCAAAAAATACCAGGATTTGCAGGCAGACACAAGGGCAATGTGGAAGAAAAATACCCAGACAAGGGCAATGTGAAAGAAGAATACCCAGACAGTTCCAGTAGTAGTAGGAGCAACAGGACTAATAAAAAATAATTTAAATCATACTTATATATGTTACCGATACATGAAACTCAGTATGAATTGCAGAAGGAGTCATTACTAGGCATACTGCGAGTGCTGCAAAGAGCACTTCTGGCTAACATCAAAGATTGAAACTATACTAACTTCATGGACTTTAATCATACTTTGACTTAGGAATGGGATCCATTCTTGTCATGGTATTAGAAACTCAAAGGACCTGGAGAAATTAAAGGATTAAAGCAATCTGTCTGTTAACACATTCATCCTTCCCCTAGCCCCTTTCACTGTCTTGTATTCATAATATTGTTGTTTTTCAGTCTTCAGTGACACTCAGAAATCTTTGAGTAAAGACAGATTTTTCAGCCAACAACATAGCTTTACCACTTCAGTACTTCCCAATTAAAACACTGCATTTCTACCATGTATGCACAATCAATACATGACATCAAAGTAAATGATTTGCTCAGTTATAGCCAATCATTTCCACTGCTGTTGTAATGATTTCCCATTCACAAATGACAGCATTACAATGGTCACTAAAAGCCATTGTAACATGAATTCATCATATAAGTAACAGAAATGTTTCTTGAACTGAACTCACTAATTTTGCATCATTATGAAGTGTAAAAATAATAAAGTAATGGCCTCCTCTGCCAAAAATGGTTAGGTTGAAGAAGTGTCGACTCACCAAGTAGGTAAGTAGAGGTGAGCCCAGAATATAGGAAATGTAGATATACCCTACTTGCTCCTGGAAGGGTTGGAGCTAGTAGGAAACATTCCTTCATTGATCTGGAATCCATAATAGCCATCATTTAATGTTGACTGGAATTCCTCTTTTTCAATGGGAACAGCAAGGTTTGCAGTAAAAAGATTAAATGAAGAAAGTAAACAAAGAAGCCTGTTCTTCTTTTTCAAATTTAAGCTTTGCTTTCTTCATTTAAGCTTTTATCCATGAGATAATTATTTTTCATGGGAATTTTACTTCAGACCTGACTATTCCCACTGAAAAAGAGGAATTCCAACCAACATTAAATTACGGTTATTAGGGATACCAGCTCAAAGAAGGAATGTCCCCTACTAGTTCCAACCCTTCCAGGGGCAAGTAGATTATATCTACATGTTCTATCTTCATTCTGAAGTGTGTCATATTAATTTATAACATTTTTTTATTTTTTTCTTACTTTAAAAACTCATTGCTTTCCTGAGTCATTTGCCACTAATCTCATGTTTATATGGTGGTGTTAAACTATTTCACATACATTCAGGTCCATTTGCACATTTTGTATGTGAATTAGAATCCTTCTGTTTATCTCTATGAATCACTGTAATAACTGAGTGTGTATGGCCACTGCTGTGTATAAATTACTCTTGGCTACTCATAAACTTGGGCTTGGGTTCACATAAATGCACTGCAGAAAGTGGCAGAGTCCATAGCAGTCATCAGCAGTCCCCAGCATGCTGCAGGAATGTGTGAATAGCCTCCAATCTGCAAAAAGATGAATATATTTAAAAAAAAAACAGAATGCAGTCATATACATGACAGTTTGCACAACCATGAAGTACAATCTCTGCCGATCTGACATCATGTGACATACCTTCTCATCTCATATCACTCAACATTTACTAAAAGTTGTAATCATGCAAATAGGAAAATGTATTTCTGCAGCCCCCCAAAAAAATGATTACTTCTGCTCTACTATATGAATAAATGGCATTTGGGTGTAATACCAAAAAGGTATCAAAGGCAATGCTCAGCATCTGTAAGTAATATAAAGAAAAATGATGATTGTATACTTTTTTTATCCACCATATAAATGAAATGTAAATGTATTCCTTTAAATAAAAAAAATGTATGTGACAAGGTATTTTTGGTTAAACCTAACTTGTCAATAATAACAGTACCTGGTCTATTGCCCCTGCCGGTTAAGTGGTTTTAGTTAAGGTGATGTCGCACCCCAGAGGGAGTGGTTCTAAATGTGTGAACCACAGCCCTGTCCATAATTTCTTCACTCTGGTTCTGACACTTCAAAGGATGGCAGCATCTGTGAAGGCACAAGGATGCATTCTGAGCTGGTCAGATAAGGAAACCTTGATAATAGTCAACTTTCTTAGCAAGTCATACCTGGATAAGATACAGGCATGCACAAAAGGAAGTGAGTAGAAAAAGACTGACATCTGGCAGGAGTTGGGTGAGCACCTGTCATCCTGACGGGGATCATCCACTCTAGAGAACAGTGGCACCACAGGTATAACAACTTACAGAAACATAGGCCTGACTAGCTGATGGAGTGAGTTGACCTGGTAGTTGCAAAAAGACCAAAGATCTATAGTAAGTACTATAAAAAGCATCAATACGCCTGTACACAGAACTGCATCTGTATACGAATATATGGAATGTTTATGTGGTAACTTGTGTGTAGAAATACAAATGTAATATATGTATGAGGAAAATAATCAACATATGTATGTCTGTAAATCATAGATATAGCTGCATGAGTATGCTTACAACTACTTTTATACAGAAAGCAAAAACATGTATTCCACATAATTTCATTTAGTATTGCATTACCTTAGGTAGTAGTTAAATTATGTGCATACATTTGTTGTTAAGAAAGGATTTTGCTAGTGTAGGCCAGAAAATATTTATTAATATAAAATTGTATAAGATGGTCATTTCTACCACAATATTAAATGTACATACAAGATGACTGAGCTTTTCAATCAGGTGTGTTTTCACTATGAGTGTTTGAAAGTGAATGCATTAAGGATCTGTAATCCCTGCACTGCATTTGCCAAAAAACTGCCAAAAAACAAATTTTTATGTGTTTTTTGCAGGGGGGTGAAGCCCTCCACACCCTGAAACTTATATATATATATATATATATATATATATATATATATATATATATATGGGATCCGTACAGGTGCTCGACTGCATCTTTCACCAAATCCCAATTTGGTGAGTATACTTGCGTGAAAGTTCTGTTCACCGAAGCAGCACTTTCGCATAAGTATGCTTGTTGTTCCAGTCATACTACAGTGCAGTAAGGGAAAATTCCCTTTCCCCACTGTAGTGTGACCTCGGAGTGAGAATATTAAAGTGGGGGGTGCAGGGGGGCTTGCCCCACTGCATTCAAGTAGATTTTGTGTTTTTTTTTAACATACTTTAGCGAAAGCACTTTTTCGATGAAAGTGTGTTCGGTGGTAATGGATTTGGGCTTTTGATCTTTCAATCAAAAGTCCTAGATCCATATACATGTATGCCAACTTCATTGTCGCAGTAACTCAAAGAAGGGGGGGATTTCCACCAAAACAAAGCTTGCTGACAGGGATTTTCTGTGAAGCAACTCTGGCTGTTGATGAGTTGAACCTCAGGCAATTAAATTTTGAGCATTCAGTCTTTGTTCACCTGTAGGTTACCTGTTAGGCATCACACTATAGTTAGAGTTGTGGTTTGGGGAGAGGGGTGTGGGTTGCCAAGTGAATGGCCAGCACATGCTTTAGTGAGAAATGACTAGTTACTTTACTTCTGTATTATTCAGTATACATTTTTAAATCTTCCCCTTGTATGCTTAAATTTTTGGGCAAAAAACTATCAAAGCACACACTTTTGTACAGCTAAGGAATTGAAAAAGTCCTTGAATTGATACATTTTTATGTGTGAACACCTGCTTCCTGAATAGAATTCACAGACTGTTACATGAAAAGCATAATATTTTAAAACACCATTAAATCAAAAGTATAACCATTTGTATGTAACTTGCAATAAACAGAAGCCTGACACAGTATGAAAATTCAGATATTAAAAAATATTTAAACAAATGTATTGTAAGCAAGTACAGCAGTGAATGAAATGCTTTGCATGTTACTACTAGTGATAGCAGTAATATTAAGGGAAGAAGAGGTGAAATACTGGTAAATAGCAACTGTCTTATTTCTTCTTCTTCTTACCGAGGAAGAAATAAATTATAACAGATGACAGCAAGAAAGGAAAACCTCAAGGCTGGCTGAAGAAGCAGGTAAACATGAATAAACTAGCAAATAGTATTGTGAGTTGAACTGATTTCATTAATACATATAAGGAAAAATATAAAGCATGGTAACTGGAACACTATGGCATATTTAAAGTAGTGTAAGAGACATGTTAGCATGTAACTGCAGTATTTTGTCTTTAACGGATTTATAAGACGGAAGTATTGATAAAGGGTGTTTTCAGTACAATATTACAAAGAAATGCATATCAGGTACAAATGTAAACCCCATCAAAACTTAATAGCAATATACTATCTTCCCATGTATGCATAAGTACTTCCCAGTTGTCATCCAAAGTATGCAAAAGCACATCTCATACCACTCTTCCCACATCCACTTAAGCACTTCCCAAATCAGTAGTCCGACATCTGCATAAGCACTTCCCAAATCAGTAGTCCCATGTATACATAAGCACTTCCCATATTATTGTTCCCATGTATGCATAAGCACTTCCCAAATCAGTAGTCCCATGTATGCATAAGCACTTCCCATGTTATTGTTCCCATGTCTGCAAAAGCACTTTCCATACATTCTGTTTTACTTCAATAAAGATTTATACAAATAAAAATGTTTTAAAGTAAGAAATTGAATGCTATATACCAAGCTCTGTGAATTTATTGCAGGTATTTTCTCTTGTCTCGTCCCCTTTCCTCTGTTGTTTATTAATTTAATTATGCATTCCTTTGCTTTTTTATTTTCTTTCTCTCCCATTTATGTTCATTTTTTTACAGATCCAAAATCATGAGGTGCAGCCCAGGCACAAACATCCCAGGTTAGATAGTATTCACACTCTGCCCATCCTGGGATATCATCACAGAGTCAGGGTGGGGGCACTGGACCTGCAGACACCACAGCACATGGCAGCCTGGCAAGCCTCACTGAATGGGGGCTTTAGGACTTGGTTGAGGACGTGCTGGAGCAGGTTGTAGACATACAGATTTAGCCAATCTAAGCCTCTCTCTCTTCAGCATTTTCAAGACATGCTGTCCCAGTTGAATCCCCTACCCCCTTAACTTCAGCATCCTCCACTGCACCACCATCTGACAATGGAAACATACAAGACTCTGTGGAGTGGGGACTTCTGCATGTGCCAGTCCTCCTCACCCGTTCTACCTTTATCCTTTCTTCAACACCTTCTGACCTATTTCCCACCCAACCTACCCTTTTTTTATAAAAATTATTTGAAAAAAATTGGGAGGGTCCATCCCTCTCTAAAAACATTGTGCTCATCTTCTCCTGCCTCCTCCAGCACAACCTTACTGATGTATTTCTGCTGGATCTTCCTCTTTTTTGTGTCTCCCCTCTTCAATCTTTCCTGTCTTCCCCTTTCTGTTCTTTAAAGTAACTAACAAGATGCCCACATAAGGGCACTTCTATATAAAACATTTTAAACTCCTTTATTTTTTTAAGTATTCTTAATAAAAGCTGCGCAGTCTGCTGTTTATCTTAATTCTTTCAAGGGTCACTGCACATAGCCATATCCGACAGCAATATCTAAATACATAAGAAGTACTATGAAACCTATAGCTTTCTTGTAGTATTTTGTATGTTCTTAATGATTAGCTGTAGAACTTCACCCTTTTTCTGTACGTAGGTATGCTTTTCAAAATGTCTTCACTTTCCCTTATTCAGCATGAATAACCTGTGCTTAGTGGCACTCTTCGCGGATAGCCATTCTGCAGATTTAAAGCACCAGACTATGACTTCCACCTTAAAACATCTAATGCAAAGAGAGAAAATGTACACAATCTAGGACTATATTGAAATATAAATGTACAGAATAAACAAGAATTCAAGGCATATTATATTTCTAGTGCATTTTTAGGGAGGAACGTGTAGTTATAGTGAATAATATATAAGCCCAACTTTCCATGCAAAATGAAAATAGCCATTTTTGTTAGTATGACAGTTTGCAATTATTCGGCTTATATATTTAAAATATTTGTATACTGGCATGCTAGTTGTGACCTGAAGAAATAAGAAAATCTAATCCAAATTTTAGAGCCATTAACAGAAAAGGCCTTAGTTGCACTGTTAGGCTTGTGGGAGGTGTTAAAAATGAAGTGCATAATAGCTTTAATGGATTGTGAAATGAGAATATGCAGGTAAGTGAGAGACGATGTCTCTGATCCAGTAATGTACAGATGAATTTAACTTTGATCAGGAGTGACAGCAAAGTCACTGGTTTGGTAAGAGCAAAATAAATCGGTAGATTTTGTTTAACAATGCCTACAGTCAAACAGTATTTACAAGTAAGGAAGTGATTGCTATGATGAGGCCATATACTACAAACTGGATGAAAATGTCCCTTTCAACAGTACACATGGCCTTGAAGAGAAGAAGGGAAATGCTGTGGATACCTACTCCCAAATGAGCTGACAAGTGTTTCTTACATTACCTTTAGGGAGTTGGTAAACGATAAAGTCTCTGTATGGCACAGTATGTGACACTTGCAGTTCTATAAAACAATGTTTTTATGGGTGGATAGCAGTTGGAATCTTAAACTGAAGACACCCTTAACCAATGCACAAGTGTGTCTGTCATTTGAAATCAAGTTTTATTTATTTATTTAACATTTGTTGACCAGGAAAGTCCAACTAGAACAGAGCGTATTTTCAGAGGAGGCCCGGGGAGAAATGCTCCAGATGCATGTCTTTGGAATGTGGGAGGAAACCAGAGTATCCAGAGGAAACCCACGCAAATGCAGGGAGGACATGCAGACTCTCCACAGAAGGCACCCCAGCCAAGAATCAAACCGGAGAAACTCTTGCTGTGAGGTGACGTTACCTGCTGCACCACTGCGCCACCTACTGTTACTTATGACTGCCACTTACAAAATATTTAATGCTATAACCCAAACTTTGAAAAAAGTGAAAGTATAAGCATAAGTTCACTGCTATGCTTTGGTATTCTTGTCTTCGTGTTTCATGGATTCTTAATATGCTTGAAAGCAAGCTGGTAGGGGGTTGGTCTGTGATATAAAGGATACTTGATTTGATAAAACCTGTAATAATTGCAATATAACAGAAAGAAGGTCTTCCATCTGGCATCTTTTCCTGGCTTCTAGAAGTAGAGCAAATGTAATGTGTACTTCTGCCCATGATGAACAGTCCACTCTGTTTCCTTATGTGGTAGATATGCACCAGCAGTCCACTGCTTCATCTTTTTGGACACTTATTGCCTACTGTACATCACCCACACTGGCACTATCAGTGTACATTTCCTGCTGGTGAGGTACACACACATGCCAAATCCATTAGGTAGGCTAGCATAATCCCATTGTTCTTTGTTGGGGTTTATGGATCTTTTTCACCCCATTTTCTACTCCTGATTATGTGTTATGCAGTGTCCTGCTCCATTACTATATCCGAATGACAGCACTGTTTCCTGGGACATTAACATCATGGTAGACACTCAGTTTGGTAATATTAATAGAGCGCTTGAATTAAGTTATTTCATTGTTTTTTATCTCCTGCACTCAAGTATCTGTTCCTGAGTAAAACTGACTAGCTTTTTCCTTAGGTTACCACCATGCCATTTCTTCATAATAGACTTTTAATGCTGCTTAACTAATAACGACGAATGGGAGTAAAGCCATACTGCCATTTAGCACAAACAAGATTAGCAAACAGCAAAGGTACTGATATCATCATCAGATAGAAGAAGGAGAACATGTCTGACATGATTAGTGGCACAAAATGTGCCATACCCCTGTAAATTATGGAATGTTCCACTCACCCTGCAGAAAATGCTATCATTCTGAAATGCTGCTAATTTGTCACAACTGAGCTCAGAGTGTAATCTAAAACACCAACCAATGTTAGTAAAACGCCTATCTTACTACAGCAATGGGTTTCATGGTGTATGAAATCTAATACAAAAGGAATAAAATGCATTAGAAACAGTATTTCGTAAATGAGTCTTAGCTGTGACACAAAACTTGTTAATGTAATGCTAGATCTAAGTAAATTTATTGAACTAACGAAGTTTTCTTGGGATGAAATCTAATGTGTACATGTCATACGCTAACTGATGTGTAACGTGTGTCTGAAGACATTTGCATGACACAAGTATAACGAAGACTGACATATAACTTCAGTGATGTGTTGCAGCTTATCTCATTCATTCATTCATCTTTCACAATCCTGGATCAATATGATGATCAATGTTATCTGTGAGCACTTTACTACAGTGACCAGGCCTTTTAGATGCCACATGTAACCACTGCGATTACAATTACTGAAGCATAAGAAAAGAAAGGATAAAAATAATTATGAAATGAAATTTGTGACACTGGTTACCAGTGAAGCTGATTAACATTCAGAAATCATATGAATTCTAAATAAACTGTGATAGTCAGTACACAGTCAAAACATAAAATCAGAACTCAAGATTTAGCTAAAAAAGAAACAATAATTCAGGCATGTTTATAAAACTGAATATGTGAAAAAATAAAAACAGTTCTACATTGCTAAAGCCTTTGTTGTACAAACATGTCCCTTTTCCACAATAATAATATCTTAAAACCTCCTCAATTACCAGAAGCTCTTTCTTGATTATGAGCTCTGCTTTGTTTTTTTTTGTTTTTGTTTTTAATCTGCCACCAATTAGGAAAAATGCATTTTTTTGCTTAATAGAAGCAATCAACATCATCACAATGTATCTTTTTATTTGTCCATACACTTAAAGATTACATTTTCTATGGGACATTTTATATCATTGAGAAAATAGACTTCTTTCAGTCATTTTTGCCTAAATGTATTCATCACATGCTTATTGAATTAGCAACATATAAATGGAATGCAATGTGAATTTGGTAAAAAATAAATTGTCAGGATGCAGGTTATTTTTCTTCAGTTTAGCTTCTGCGGGCTCTAAATCTTTTCAAAGAGATCTTTCCTCAAAGATTAATGTGCAGAGAGATTAGCATGTGTTAACTACATTACTTATGGTTTTTTAACACTAGCTCCCTGCTTTGTACTTGCAACACAGCCTGTCCTGCCCATGTTTACACTACTATAAATTAAAGTGGCAATGTTTTTGTATAATCTACATAACATTTACTGTGATCTATGGTGTGGTGCAGCTGAGTAGGAAAAGTGGTTTCCTGTGCCCCTTTCAGATGTCCACTGCAAAATATATGACTGCTCTCATTAAAAGGCATGTATCCAAGAACATTCCCTGTACCTTAGTTAAGACATGGCCACCTGAAAATAATATAGAATCGGTGAGCCAGCTACACATCTGGCTCTAGACAGAGGGGTGATCATTTTTCATAGACGCATGAGGTTTGGCCTTTTCCTTAGGCAAGTATGTTCCTATCAGCTAACAATGATAATTGGTCACATATGTTTCTTTAACTACGTCACTGCCATGCTTTTTTACAAGGTTTCCAGTTTTTCTTATTATTTTATAAATATATTCATAGTCAGGATGTTACAGTTCACAACTTGTTGGCTATAATAACATCTCATTAACTATCCATAGTACCTCAAAGTAACATACTGTATGCATATTTTGCATAGACTCTAAGGGAAGGAGGGTGATTTAACAGCTTCTGCTTTATGACTGATGGGATTATAAGGGTGATTGTGTCCCCTTAAAAGAAGAACACAAATTGAGATTATTTTTCTAAGGCTGTGTTGCAGCATAGTGATATATATTCACACAGGCACTTACATAACACTGGGGACCCACCCCTCAAGCTGTAGTCTCATTATAATGGTGAAGAGCAGCAATATATTTGCAATGCTCCATTCACAACCCTCTTATCATTTTGTTTTATGTTGACTGGCAAGGATTTTCTGCAAACAAATTAAAACAATGTAGTTTGTCTTTTCAAAATCAAGTAAAATGTAAATATATATATATATATATATATATATATATATATATATATATTCTGAAGAAAAATTGAAACTACTCAGCTGGGTAATTGAAAAATGTCCAGGAACATGCATTTCTTTTATGACTGTGAATGTTTTTAGCAGTTTATATTTTAAAAACATATTGCCTGTGTACTACCAGTAATGTAACTATCCCTCCCAGAACCCTAACCCTAACTGTAAGCTAACTCCTGGCTGTTCCCTAAACCTAAAATCCCCCTCCATTCTACTACCCTAACCTAGCCGTAACTCACATCTTTCAACCTCTTAGAGCAAAAAATCTGGACAAAACCTAAAATGATGGGGGGGACAGATAGGGACAGATTTTAAATATTGCTCTTACAAACTTAGAAAGTTGATAAGAATAATAGGTTTTGCATTAGCATGAATTTTCCAAAGGATGTGGAGTCTTAAACTTAAATGTTTCTCATTATTTCATGACTCCAATTCTTGATTATTTGCCATACAGGGACAGAAATTAGGGGGAACACACCAAAAATATGAAGCAGAAATCTGGACATTCTGCGAAAACTTGTACAGTTGAGAGGTACTCCAGATTGCTGCCTAAAGCTAAAGACTCCTCTACTCTAACCTAAAGCCTCATATCCATTTTGCTTCCCCACTTTAAGTTACAGTGAGACTGATGGTTTCTGACTATGGTGCCAGCTGCGTTCCTGAACTCATATTCGAGCAGCTGCTCAGCCAGGTGGGTGGATAGGGAAGCAGTCACTTCAGGCCCTGGCTGTGAGCTCCCGGATTTCAAGCAGCTGGGGCTCAAGTAGCTGTAAAGGATCCCTACACACACACACACACACACACACACACACACACACACACACACACACACACACACACCCACACACACACACACACACACACATTGAAGTTGCTTGGCCTCTGTCTCACTTCCTCTGTCTGTCTCTCTCTCTCTCTGTCTCTCTATCTCTATCTTTCTTGTATCATTTCTCCTCTTCTTCCATCATTTTTACCTCAGATATGTACCATCTTTGCTACATCTTTTCAAACTGTTTTGAATCTGTGCCAAAAATGGCACAGTATTCCATTAGATTCTGTCTCTGGCTCCATACACTGCAGTATTCCATTCCATGTCCCTAAAAAAGTCCATATAGCTGAATATCCAGGCAGCCAATATCCTGCTGATCTATGTCAGCTTCTTACAATGTATATTCCTGCATTTGTACCACCTAACTACTTTTTTTACAAGCTAATCATACATTTTCTTCCCTTTATATACTCTTTTTCTGGGTTCTTGCACCACAAGTACAAACACTTTACCAGCTCCAGAGGCAGCAGCTACCAGATTCTCTGTTGTTACACCAAAGCTGTTGCAAAACTTTATTATATGTAAGCAGGCATGTCTTCTGTTTTATCCTACCTATAATGCTACAGCAGAATATACCAAATAAAAGTAAACCAAAGCTAATTGTTTCTATTCTTCTGACTGAGTTCCATTTGCTAGTATTTCTTCCTTATACTATAGTCAAGAAATGTATGGCACTTGGCTTAGAATCCAGGGTCTATTTCTCAAGAGGAAGACAAACTAGAAATGATGTGGGATTTGTAATAAGGGAGAGGCTTCAGAAGACAGTGAGGGATGTTATCAGAATTAGTGACAGACTCATGACAGTCAGACTCCAGTGTAAGGATAGGGCAGTATTCATAATATCAACATATGCCCCACAGCAGGGTTGTGACAGTGAGGAAAGAGTGCATTCAGGCAGATGTTGTAGGACCTACTAGATAAAGCAGGACAACATGAGTCTGTGTTGATAATATGGGTCCTGAATGCTCATATCAGGACAGACAGAACAGCATGTGAGAATTGCCTAGGTACACATGGGTGGGGAAACAAAAATAAAGAAGGAAGAGCCATTCTAGACTTTTATCTGCCCGATGACTTGATGGTGGTCAACACATGGCTCAGCAAGAGAAACAGTCACAAGACCACATGCAGAGTAGCCAACATGGTACTCAAGTGGAATTTTTCCAGTTACGGAAAAGGCATTGGGGTAGAATCAGTGATTGCAAAGTCATCTCCTGTGAAACAGTCGGCCCAGAGGGTAATAATAATAATAATAATAATAATAATAATAATAATAATAATAATAATAGTAATACTCATTTATTAAGCCGGTAAGCCCACTGGACACACTATCTTTTCAGGGGCAACCAGGGAGCAAGGAGTTTGCAATCAAAATGTCGAGGTGACTTACCTCAACAGTCAGAAGGTCGAACACAGTGGAGCAGAGAGGCAAAACTGCCAGCACAATTTCTGTTGACTGTGAAACGTCGATACGTAGCTTGTGTTCATGGTTTTGGAGCATCTGTGTTTTGAAGTGCATCGCACTACAGTGGGGATCAGGAAAATTACCCTTTTCCTCACTGTAGTGCGATCTTGGAGTTAGAATATATAAGTAGCAGGGGGTGTAGGGGGTGCAGCCTCCCACCTGGGGGGTGCAGGGACCCCCTGCACAACAGTAGAACATTTTCTGCCTGGTAGTGTATGTTTTTTTTTCTGGATGGTGAGCGGTTAAATGTTGATACTTTTCTTCAAAAGAATCAACATTCTGAGCAGTTGGCTGGATGTTTTTTCATTGTTCTGGGACGGGGATGTGCATAACTGAGGTAAGTCACCTCAACATTTTGATAGTAAACCAAGCAAGGTCTGGTTAAGTAACTTGCACAGGATTACTCAGTACACAAAAAAGAGCTGAGGGAATCAAACCCTGTACCACAGGAACTACAACTCACAGCCTTAACCCTCTATGCCAGTTGCCATACTGGTTACCAGGTCAGCTGCAAGCAATGCTCAGAGAATGCTCTAAGGTAACACTAACTAGACTAAAGGCCTGGAAGCTGACTGGAGAGAAGACACAAGAGTTCAAAGAAATATTCAAGCTACCTCGGGAAGAAGAGGAAATGGATGGAGCTAAAGAAGAATGGCAACACCTCAAAACAGCATGTGTGGAGACTATAGAACAGATACCAGTATGCGGCTGAGCCAGGTATGGAAATAAGGTACATAAGGAAAGATGGTGGTGAAATGCAGAAGTCCAAGAAGTCATCAAAAGAAAGAAGGAGTGCAGGAAAAAATGGGAGATATAAAGGATGGACCAGGCTAAGAAGGAATACTGTTTGACTAACAAAGAGGCAGTTGCAATAGCAAAGAGCAAGGCATTAGGGGCACTCTACTAACTTCTAGAAAGTGACTCAGTAGATGGCATAAAGAAACTCTATCAAGTTGCAAGGCTAAAACAGAAAGATAAAGAAGAAGATAGTCATTAAACACTCCCTCATAAGAGATGCCAGCAACAACCTGCTCACCACTCCACAGGACATCATAGGATCATAGGAGATTACTAGGCTATTGGCCCTGAGACCCTTATAAGCCTAGGCAAGAGTTTATCCCATGTTTAGATAAATCAACATCCAATGCCCCTGTCCAGCAGGGACATGGGTGGAATCCCAGGGGTATATTTTCTGTTTCCCATCCAGTTATCCAGGTTGCACTTAAAAAGGAATAAAGAGGTACTCTGCTTGATGTGGAGAGGAAGTCTATTCCATAGATGAGGGAGTCTCTGGGACACAAATCTGTCCCACCAACAAGTCTTGATGATGTCATAAACCAGGTTGAGGCCGCCCATGTGGGTTACTTGCGTGGCACTTGACTTGCTGATATGCATCAGTTCTATCAAGGTGGGGTCCATGATCATCTTGTATGCCAAACAGAGGTCACCTATGAGAAGTCTGTATGAAACTGAGTAGAGAGATAGGGATTTTAGCCTATCTGTATATTGTAGATGTTTAAGGCCCTGTATTCTCCTGGTGAGGAACCTCTGTGGTCTCTCCAGCTGCTGCATGTACTTTGTGAGGTACATGCCAAAAGGTGCATTGTACTCAATAATGGGCCTTATAAGGGAGGAATACAGGGAAGTTATGACCTCCTTGTCCCTGGATGAGATACCCTTACTTATGAGGTGGGCCATGTAGAAGGCTTTCTGTACTACGGAAGCAACATGGTGGTCAAAAGTCAGGTTGCTATCAACCTGAGTGCCCAAATTCCTCACAACGGATTGAGTGTTTAGGACATTGTTATTAATGTGATAAATTGTGGGGGCATCACACTCCCCCAAAGGGGATGATGATGCATTTTTTGGTATTCAGCTTGAGGTTATGTTTCTGGCACCAGTCATTTGTCTGAGTGAGACCCTCTTGGAGGATGTCCACATCACTAGGGGAATTGATGACAGCACCCAGCTTGCAGTCATCTGCAAACTTGGTCAGCCATAGCCCACTGGTTTTGGCCTGCACCACAGAAAAGTATATCCCAAATAACACAGGCCCCAAGACCGAACCCAGGGGTACGCCACTTGTTATGGGTCTACTGCTTGAGGTGGCTTCCCCTATTTTGACTATGTGGGTTCTATCAGTGAGCCAGTTTGCTATCCATATGGTAACATATGGATTGATGCCTAGTTGAGAGAGTTTATCTATAATGCCGGAGTGCAGAATAGTGTCAAAGGCTTTGGCCAGGTCAACGTAGGTGGTGTGCACTGTCTTCCCCTTATCCATGGCTTTGGTGACTGTCTCAAAGAAGTCACTCAAATTTAGCAGACATGACCTTCCCTTAACAAATCCAAACTGTGTGGGATCAAGTGTTTGGAGGTTGCCAATGTCCTTATTAATGAGGTCCATGATAATCCATTCCATGGCCTTGCAGATCAGGCTAGTTAGGCTGATGGGTCTATAATTTCCTGAATCGGTGGATGCTCCAACTTTGTGTAAAGGGATGACACTGGCTGTCATCCACTCAGGTGGGATGAAGCCAGTACTCATGCTTTGGTTGAATAGGGTGCCTAATGGTGCTGCAAGTTCTTGCCTGAGTTAACTTAGGATGCAGCCTGGGATGTTATCAGAGCTCATGGAGGCTGTATTTTTTGCCTTTGAGACAGCAGTGATGACCTGTTCCCTAGATATAAGGGGAAGGGGGCAGGTATTGGGGATGTCCTGATTTACTGATGGGGGGGACAGAGGGGTAAAGTTTTTTCTGAATCTATCAGCCAGCAGGTTTGCTATATCTACAGCATTTGTATATGTGGTGTCCTTGACCACCAGTTTTGAACAGATCTGGGTGCTTCCTTTGAGGTTGCGGACATATGTGAAGAAGGCCTCACGATTGTCTCTAACAGAGGTGACAAAAAGCACGAAAATGGAGCAGGGTACAAGAATAAATAAAATTTATTAAGCGCTTTTGTCAAATATTAGGATTGACTTCTTCAAAATACCCCACAGTCAGCAAGACCATCCTTTTATACATACAACAGTTAAGCCATTGATTGAAAACAATTAAATAATTGAATAATTAAGCAGACAAATGTTTAAAGACATAGACTCCCTTGTTTTCTGAATTGTTTCTTTACCAGCAAATTAAAATAATATATGCCATTACTTAGTACCACTGTAAAAATGTATATGTATGGTAAATGTGTCCCCTAACACTAAATTACAAAAAATGCCAGCTTGTAGGTATAATACAAAACTATCAACTGTTTTTAGAGAAAATATGAACATCATATGTATAAATCTGTGCAACAAGCAATATATACAATAAAATATGTCCAATAAAAACCCAAAATGTCTTGGAACAAACAATAATTAATGTCATATGAGATATATCTTTGACTCCTTGCTGCTATCAGTGCCCACACAAGCCTTTTCTTCCCTATCTTATACAACATCTTGATCATATCTGCTGTGACCTTATTTGGGCCTGTTGCTTTCTCTGAATTCATTTTCCCCAGTGCTGATCTTACTACTTCTATGGTGGGATCCTCTTCTTCTTTTAATGTAGGCTGTATCTGGGAGAGTACAGCTTCTGTGGGATTTTCTTCATTCAGAAGCTGCTGGAAGTACTGCTTCTTTCCGCCTTTGATTCTGGCTTCTGGCAAAGGCTTTTGGCTCCCCTATAGTGCCTTTTTTAGGAAATGTGATGAGGTTAAAACTACCAACATAAAAATTTCAACAAAATATAAATTAAAGTTCATGCTGCTAAACGTTAGGAGTCTAAACATGAAACTGCACACATTGCAAGCATTCCTAACCCTGGAAAATGCTGACATCTGTGCAGTCACAGAAACCTAGTTCAAAGCTGCGGAAAGCACCCCAGCCTTACCTGGTTACTCATCCTATCATGCATTCAGACACCAAACTGTGGGCAGTAAAGACAAAGGAGGTGGAGTTTCAATATACATTAAAGACATACACACCTCCAGGCTGGTCAAACAGTATGACGCACAGGAAACACTCCAGGTGCAGTTAACCATTGACAAGACCCCTATTCAAATCATAGCTAGCTAGCGGCCTCCAAATGACTCAAGATGCCCAATCCACCTATTTGGTCCTGTTTGAATCTATCAAGATTCAACCCTTTACCCTGATCCTGGGTGACTTTAACTTCCCAAACATAGACTGGAAGAACTACTCATGCCAGAACACAAATGCCCAGAGATTCCTTGATTTTTGTCAATGTAAATGCCTTGGAATAGCTAGTCGATACCCCTAAAAGGGGTGATAATATCTTGGACTTCGTATTAACCAACATGAGTATCTACTGCAGCATCCCTTTAGTATAATCCTCCCTGGTAAGATCTGACCACAAAGCGGTCACTTTCGAAGTCACCATCTCCCCCAACCCCCTCTACCTAGGATCAGACATAAAAACTTCTCCAAAGCTGATTACAGCCTCCTGAGGGATGGTATAAACAGCTTCACAACCCCTACCCACTCCGTAGGAACTGGCACCAGTATCCAAAACCACACCAAAGCACTATACGAGCATTTATATAGATGCATAGAATCAGGAATACCTGACAGGACTAAATCATCCTCCGCAAGGAAGAGTAAACCTGTCTGGTGGACATCTTTAGATAGATCTAATTAATATCAGTGCTATAAAAACTTACATAGAAATGTGCATATATTTATATACATGCTATAGGTATTGTGAGCATGTATATTTGATAATAAAAAATAAAAAAGGGTGACTGGATAGTACTTGGGATTTAGTGAATAGGTGGTGTTTTTGTCACATATTTTCATTTTTACTTTTCATTAATATAGTGGGATTATTAATTATTGTTTTTTGTTTAATTATTTTTCATAGTATGTTTGGAGGGTTTTGTAACATTTGTATATTATGTAAACAGCGTGTTATGATTTTTGTAAACACACTGATTAGTTATGTATATAGTTAAGTAACCTGTACATGTAACAACGTTGAAAATTTATGGGTTATGGTGACTTTAAATCTAGCCACGTAACAGATGCTTACGTATTTAAATCCGGGTCCTTGTTGCATTATGATACACACTGAGGACGCTGTGAGCGAAACCGGCCACCGGTCTGTGTTTTAGTTGGGCGGTTAGCCTAATAAACTTCTTTACACCAACGCTTGGATTTACAATTCTTTGGAGTGCTGGATATTATGTGAGCTTTATATATATATATATATATATATATATATATATATATATATATATATATATATATATATATATATATATATTATATATATATATATATATATATATATATATATATGATATATATATATATATATATATATATATATATATATCAATATATATATATATATATATATATATATATCGACCATATCAGGTATACCCATGTTTTATATATATATATATATATATATATATATATATATATATATATATATATATGTATATATATATATATGTATATATATATATATATATATATATATATATATATATATATATATATATAAAAATATATATATATATATATATATATACACATATATATATATATATATATATATATATATATATATATATATACATATAGTACAGTTGTGTGAAATCTTACCATAACGGTAGATGTCCTTGCCTTCATCGCTGCAGTATTCCTTACAAATGGGATTCCCTGCCATGAAACCCACTGTCCGGCCAGTTTACCAAAGTCTATTGTTGCTTTAAGGTACGCTGAACATCACCTGCACACTCCTTCTGTGGGGTAGGGCATAAAGGTGACGTTCAGGCGTACCATCCTCAGAACAGATTGCCTGAGTAGGAACAGCAGTCCAAGGAAAACCAAGGAGAACCTGCAGATCCAGGAAGGAAAAAAGACCAGGGGGATGGAGGGATGAAGTGAATACTCCAGCGGTGAATTCCAGGACATTTACCGTTATGGTAAGATTTTACACAACTGTACTATGTCCTCACATTCACCGCTGCAGTATTGCTTACTAATGGAAGAGTGCAGAAGCTCAAGAAGAAACCTGGGAGGAGGAAGCAGCAGAGCCTCCAAGAAGCCATGAAGAATGGCAACAGCAAAACCAGCTCTAACCCTGGAGATACCATCCAACTGGGAATGTTTGGTAAATAATAGAATTAGTGTCTAAGCCTTTGAAAAAAGCACCAGAAGAAGCCACAGCTCTAGTGGAATGAGCCTTTATAGAAGAAGGAAGGCTCTTGCCATGAAAAGTGTAACAAAAGGAAATAGCCTTTGAAATCCAAGTGGAAATAGTTTGCTTGGAAACAGCCAAACCTAAAGGCCTAGCAACAAATAACTGGTCAGACTTTCTGATAGCTTTAGTTTTATCCAAACAAAATCTGAGCTGTCTATGCACATCTAAGGTATGCAGCACCCTCTCACTGTCAGATTGCTGAGAGGGAAAAAAATAGGCAAATGAATAGACTGATTAAGTGACAACTCTTTAACCACCTTGGGCATAAAGGAATGATTAGTACAAAGAAACACCCTGTCCTCATGAAATATCAATAAAGGTGGACAAGCCATGAGGGCTTAAAGACACCCATCTGGCAGAAGTAATAGCTAACAAAAGAACTGTCTTCCAAGCACAATGCTGCAAGGAAGCTGAAACAGCAGGCTGAAAAGGAGCCTGAGTCATTTTTTTCCAGAACAAAATTAAGATCCCAGCGAGGAGGAACAGGCTTCCTGGGAGGTCTAGTATTAAAGACGCTTTTAAGAAATTCCTTAGTCTCAAATCTAGAAGCTAACAGGGGAGTTAAAGGCAGACCAGCAGAAAGAGCTGATAAGTGGGCCTTAATAGAAGAATAGGCCAAACCAGCATTGAGCAACTCACACAAATAAGAGAGAACCAAAGGAACATCCAGGAAAGTGGATCCAGGTCATGAAAATACACCAAATAGAAAACCTCTTCCATTTAGATAAGTAGGATTTCCTAGTAGTAGGTTTCCTGGCCTCCTGCAGGACCTGCAGCACATCCTCAGAAAAAAGGTGTCTATGAGGAATCAAAGCCCTATCACCCACAGTGTCAGTTGAAACGTGGATAGGTGGGGATGGATGAGAGACCCCTTGTCTTGCGTGAGGAGATCCACCCTGTGGTGTAACTTATGATGATTGCCCCTGGTTAGATGCAGAAGTAGAGGGAACCAGTGCTGTTGCTGCCAAAAGGGAGTCACCAACAAGATTTTGGGAGCATCCTGCTGAATCTTGAACAGGACTCTCAGAATGAAAGGAAGGGGAGGGAATGCATAAAGAAACATCCCCTTCCAAGAAAATTAGAGGGCATCCACCTTCCACAGCAGAGGACCTGGGACTCTGGCACAAAACAGAGGAAGCTGTCTGTTCAGAGGGGAGGCAAAGAGTTGTACTTGAGGAGTACCGCACTGTTAAACAATGTCCAGAAACACATCCCTGTGAAGCATCCATTCATGGGATTGAGTGAAGGACCTGCTCAGATTGTCTGCCACAATGTTCCAATCTGAAGGAATGTAAACTGCCTGAAGAGTCACCCGCCGAAGCTGGATAACCAAATCCTATACCAGAAGTGCCAGCCAGCAAAGATGGTAAGATCTCATACCCCCTGTTTGTTGATACATCACATGACTGTAGTATTGTCTATGAATACCATGAAAGGCTCTGGAAAGAAGAGAGGATGAAAGGCCTGAAGAGCCAGCATAAGAGCCCTCATCTCTTTGATGTGCTTCTTCTGCTGATGAGGTGACCACACCCCCTGAACCCTCAGGGAACCAAATATTGCTCCCCATCCCACATCTGAAGCATCTGTGAACAGATCCTGAGAGGGAAGAAGAGGCTGAAAAGGGACCCTGGGATTCAGAGACAACTGCTGAATCCACCACAGAAGTTCTTTCTTGAGACACGAGAGAAGAGGAACAGGAAAGTCTAGAGGATGCGCATGCTGAAGCCACACTGACTTCAGAAACTACTGAAACTTCCTCATGTGGAGCTTGGCAAGAGGGAGCATTGGAATAGTGGAAGCCATGAACCCCAGAGCTCTCAGAAACTCCCTTGCTGTAATGGAGGCCAGGGGAAGAAGAGTTTGAAAGAAAGAAATGAGAGTTAATGCCTTTAGAGGAGGCAGGGATGCCAGCATTGGCACCATTTGAAGCCTGCAACCCAGAAAGACATGATCCTCAGGAGTCAGGGAAGACTTTTTGAAGTTTATTGTGAACCCCAGGCTCTAATGATGAGAAATGGTAAAATGAAGATTTTGCAAAAGGACCTCTGGAGAAGATGCTTGAATCAGCAGGTCACCCATATAAGGGAAGATTTGGATCCCTTGAAGCCTGCAAAAGGCATTTGGTGAAAACCTTTGGGGCAGTAGAAAGGCCAAAGGGCAAAGCACAGAACTGAAAATGCCAGGAAGCAACAGAGAAATGCAAAAATCTCCTGAAAAGAGGATAGATCGGAATATGGAGATAAGCATCCTTGAGGTCCAGGGACACCAGATAGGCCTGAGAGAGCAAAAGAGGAAAAAGAGATGGAAGGGACAACATCTGAAAGGAAGGCACATTCAGGAAGGTGTTTAGATGGGAGAGGTCCAGAATAGGTCTCCAAGTACCTTCTTTTCTGGGCACTAGAAACATTCTTGAATAAAACCCTTTCCTTTTTGGGACACAGGCACCTCTTGAATAGTACCCTGAGATAAGAGGTCCTGAAGAACCTCTGGGGGAAAAATGGAAGTTTCTCCCAAGGAGGCTGAGGAATTCCCATAAAAGGAGGGTGGGAACTCCAGACCATGAAGTACCCTTGCCAAATGATTGACAGAACCCAAGAATCCTGGGTGATTTGGAGCCAAACAGGAAGAGAAAGAGAATAGCGAAGAGAAAGAGGAATATGGCCTGGAATGGGTGGATAGTCAGACAGCACCTGGCATGTCAAGAAAGGAAGGCTTAAGGATCCCTGCAGTCTGAGTGGCCTTAGCAGGAGGAGTCTGTTAACTACCCTTTTTGCCTTTAGATGGAGGGCAAGACTGCCTATGAACAAAGGCTGCCTTAGAAGGGTAGTTTCGCTGAAATTTAGGCACAGGGAAAACAAAGACATGCTTAAGCTCCTCTAAAGCCTTCCCTTTGTCCTGAAGAGACTTAAATAAACCAGCAGCTGCTTCACCAAATAAAAGAGCATTATCCAGAAGAACATCCATCAACTTAGCCTTAATATCATCTAGCAAAGTTTGAAGCCAAAGCCATGACTATCTCCTCAGAACCGAACCAGAAGCAGCAGCCCTAGAAGAGGCATCTGCAGCATCATAACTACATTTGGTAGAATGATGAACTACCTGAGAGGAAGTCCCAAGCAAGGAAAGAGCAGAAGATTTACTCTCAGAGTCTGGAAGAGCCGAAATAATCTGACAAACCAGAGAAAGAAGAGCCAAGACATACCTAGAGATATGGGTCTGATAATTAATAGCCCTAAAAGCTAGGGTAGTCGAAGTATAAACATTCTTACCCATCCTAGCCATGGTTCTACTGTCCTTGTCAGAAGGCAGTAACTTGGATGAAGGAAGCAATTGAGATGGCTTATTTGAGGCTACAGACACCACAGAGGGATCAGTAGCAGGACATTTAAGCAAAAAGGAACAATCCTCATGCACCCTGTAAAACCGGTCAGACTTCCTGGGAGCAGGGGGCAGAGAATCTGGGGCTTTAGAGGCAGTGGAAAAGACATCCAATAAAGCAGGCAAGACAGGAGGAGTGGCCACAGGTTTAGGAGATTTCATCTGCAGTAACTCATAGTACCACTTATGGATATCCGAAACTGGGCACAAGCCCACTTAAAAAATTCCATCATCCTAGAGATCATGTCCCCAAAGGAAATTTCCTCATAAGGATTACCTAGAGCATGTGAATCCTCCTCCTCAGACCCATAGTCTAAAGGAGAAGGAATCTGGGTAGAATAAGCAAGGGAGTCATCATCAGAATCCACCTCAGAAAAATGCAATTCTCTGGGCCTTTTAGGGGAAGAGGCAGACTAAGGAGGGGCAGGAACTGAAACCCCTTGAGGAAGCCGCAATGACAGTAAAGCATTAAATAACCCCTGAGTAAAGGCCTGCCACTCACTTTGTGGATCCCTAGGAGCAGAAGAAACATGGTTAATTTTCTGTTTCTTTTTTAATGGGACAGCCATCTTGGAAACCTAAGAAGGCCCAGAGTCAGGATGGCATTCCATAACTGCAGTAGGAATGTCTTCCCTAAAGAGAAACTGTGGAACCCCACTAAACCCCTTGGAAACAGTCAGCTGTGGTTCCCTCTGAATGCCCGAAATGGATCCCTGCAAAGCCTCGTCGGATGTGCTGCCCTCCAGATCCTCACTGGCTTCCAACCCAGACATGGTAGAAGAATCTGACAAAACAACTGGGTGAGCCTCCTGGTTTTTAATAACCTCAGGAGAAACTCCTGGCAGAGGCTGGACAGTGTATTCTGGTCTTCCCTGATGGCTGACCCTCAGAGCAGGAAGTTCCATCCATAGTATCTGCAGCAAGAAGCCTAAGATGCTGGTGCTCAAGATACAAGGAAAGGAAAGAAAGCCTACTACAAAGAGTTTTGGGGACAAATGCCTGACAAATTGAACAAGCAGCACCTAGGCAAAAAAGAAACTTATTGTGGCAGTCTTTATGGGGAATCAGTCTCCCACACTGGCATTTACCCTTCCTGGATGACATTAACCCCCAAAACAGCAGAAAGCAAACAGAAAAAGTAACCAAAAACCCAAATGGATACTTATCTGCAACTGTGAAGACTCCAGCAACAGGAGTAAGCACAGGAAAGCCAACAAACAGAAAAACGAGAAAAAAAAAAACACATGGAGGTAACAGGCCGACTGTTAAAACAGAGTTCGGACTGGTGGCAAAAAAGTTCTGAGGATGGTATGCATGAACGTCACCTTTATGCCCTACGCCATGCAAGAAGTGTGCAGGTGACATTCAGCACACCTTAAGGCATTGGTAGAATTTGATAAACTGGCCGGACAGTGGGCTTCACGACAGAGAATCCCATTTGTAAGGAATACTGCAGCGGTGAATGTAAGGACATATATGTGTGTGTGTGTGTGTGTGTGTGTGTGTGTGTGTGTGTGTGTGTGTGTGTGTGTGTGTGTGTGTGTGTGTGTGTGTGTGTGTGTGTGTGTGTGTCTGTATATTTACAAATACATAAATATATGAATATATGTGCGTGTATATATACATATATATCATGCTTTCATTAAAAAATCCTGGGGTAACCATAAAGGCATCACACATACTTATTAGAGGAAACCTACTGATTGTTCCCAGACAGTAACTGATGCTCAGAACAGGGTAACTGCAAGGTAACAATAAGCTTTCAGTGTAGGTTAAACTTGGAGAAGAGTAAGACTTGGGGAGTTCTACTTTTTTCCTGTTGTCTGAGTTTGTGTGATCTCAGAGTTTGTGTGTGTGTGTGTGTGTGTGTGTGTGTGTGTGTGTGTGTGTGTGTGTGTGTGTGTGTATGTATAATATATATATATATATATGTGTATATATATATATATATATATATATATATATATATATATATATATATATATATACATATATACACATAGATAGATATTTGAGGGGAGGAAGTGGGATTTGCTGTCATGTCTGATTTTTTGGGGGTGTAGAGTCATTGTTTTGAGTGATGGCTTCCCAAAGTTTTAGTTTTTTAGGGTCAAATAATTCCATGCTGATCCTAAAAAATGAAATTTTTAATATCAAATGCTTTTTTTTTTTGCTTGTCACCAGAGTACAACTCAAATAGAAGCTGTCAGATGAGACTTAGCTGTTTCCAGTGGCTCTTAAAAATAATATCTTGAAATCCAGTTTTATATATTACATCCCATTAGAGTGTTATTTTATTTCTATACTGTAAGTATATAATATCAGAAGGCAGTGTGCGTGCTGTTTACTATGATATCTTCAACTAGGTCAGAGGTTATCTTGCTGCATTGACCATCATCTTTCTCCTCAGCATAAGTTTCCCTGCTTTCAAAACATTCTATTTGAGCAAGACTGTGTTGAAATAACAGAGGGAGAAATAATTAAAGAAGGTCAGAGGTCAGGTTTTAAATCTTTTTCATTGAAGTGTAGAGTCATTTTCCAACGTTGTAATCCACTGATGGACTAAACAAAAGTCATGAGTAAGGAAAGAAATTTGGTCGCGGGTTTAAATTGGCATCAAATGAGTCTTCTATGGAGTATGGAAAAGGAATGGAAACATGAATTTTAGGTGAACCTACTGAGTGTGTTAGTGAGAGGGACTTAAGTTAAAGATTAAGATGAAGAAAAGGAAAAACGCAATAGTGGGGCAACATTTTCTAATCCTTATTTCTTAGAATATTTTCTGCAGCTTTATGAATACGATATTCTGCATGGTTGTTGTTAAGATATCAGATGTTGGAGGTATTACAGGGAAGAAAAAGTTAAATGGGAACATGTTTTTTTGGGAGTGTATTGAGCTTGTAGATTTTAAAAAATCACCATAGAATACCGTTGTCATTAATACTGGGGCGACAGATGGCTGTAACTAAGGAAATGATTCTTGAGCTGGGACACAGGATCTAAATTGCATAAACATAGTAAAGCCTTATTCATGCTGTAGGTGGATTGGACATAGGGTTGCCACCCCTCCATTTTTTTCCGGACTATCCGGAAATCAAACAGATTCTCCGGTAGTCCAGAAAACACCGTACAACTTCAGTATTCTGTTTCAAAAAGGAAACAGACTATCGGAGTTTGTAAATCGGCTGATTTACTATGCTTTTTTACAGAAAAGCATAGTAAATCAGCCAAAAGCAGGCAGCAAGAATGGAAAAAGAGGGCGTTTCCTGCCAGGTGACATCATCATGATGTCACAAAATGGGTGGGATGGGGTTGGAGAGGGGGTTGGATGGGCGGGGTTACTGGTGATGCAAGGGGTGTGGCTTTACTCTGGTTTTAGCCTCAACGAAAGGTGACAACCTTAATTGGACACTCTAAATTGGCCCTAGGCATGAGTGTGTGCATGTGCCTTCCGTGGAAGGTTGGACACCGGGCTGGCAACTCGACACCGTAAAAACTCTACTGCCAATCATGAGTGGACAGGTGATCTGCTGTGGCGACCAATAACCGGGAAAAGCTGAAAGAAGAAGAAGAAGAAGTAAAGCCTTATTCAGTTTAATTCTACTGAGTGCCAAAAATGCAATAACTAGAAAATTGAAATCAGAATCTAAACTAACTGTATTTGAAGTACTGAATATTGTAAAAGAGATTAAAGTACTAAAAGTGGGATCTTTAGAAGAGGGAGGAAAAAGTACATATAAATACTTGGAATTGTGGAAATAATACATGAATTCATGCAAAAAAATGTTCAGAAGAAGGAGTGAGGTATTAAGGAAGTCAGGAAATGAGCAATTTATGTAATGCTGGATTAAATGAGAGTTGCTGCAATGAAACAAAACAGATTTAATATATAATGTATGTAAATGAAAAAAAATGTTTTATTTTCTTTTAATGTTTGTGTGCCTGTGTCTGAAGTTATGATTTAATAAAGGTGTTAACAAATTGTATTCCTGTATATCACACAAATACACGCACAGGTAAGGGGGTAAGAATGAGTGTTATGCATTAAATCGTGATAGGGAGGGTGAGTAAGCATTGCAGTGAAACCATGAATCAAAGATGTCACAGATGTCAATATTTTCAAGGGTCATAAAAGCTTCTATGCATCACGCACTACCTAGCAGCTAATGGAATGTTAGCCCCTGCTGCTTTGGTAACCCCTCGACCATCATTCAGATGGGGCGTTAATGGCAATGTGTACAATCTATCACACCAAGTTCCTCAAGAAAATGTGCCATCTTTTACAAGGCACTCATGGCTTAGGCTGTCTCCTGAGGCAAAGCAGACAGATAAATATATTGATCCTCACTTTCCAAGAGTATGTCAAGGAACTGCTGAAGTATAACCAAGGCAGAAACCTGAGAAACACCAAGAGCATCATTAATTTGTTTCTAGAAGATCACCATGGCATATGATGAGGGCTATACCTTGGTATCCACAGATATAGGGAGACCACTCATCTCCCCCAGTACTTCTATGTGGCCTATACAAACTCATTAAAGCCCATACTGTATTCCTGTCCACTCTAAAGCTATCAAGAATTTCTTTCTCAACAACATTAAAATGATGCATTCTTTGTATGGGTGTGTGTGTGTGTGTGTGTGTGTGTGTGTGTGTGTGTGTGTGTGTGTGTGTGTGTGTGTGTGTGTGTGTGTGTGTGTGTGTGTGCGTTTGCGTTTGTGTGTATATATATATATATATATATATATATATATATATATATATATATATATATATATATACATGGTTTCACTTCAGAATCTCAAATTCCTGAAAACTTAAACTTCATATGGATGAGACCATATGATCGAGTTTTCAGAAACTCGAAATTCCAAAGTGAAATAAAAAAAAAAAATACGCAAACACATTGTTTCTGCAGGGAGGGCAAGCCCCCCTGCAACCCTCACTCCCCCCTACTTAAATATACCAACTCCGAGATTGCACTACAGTGGGGAAAAGGGACATCTCCCGTTCCGTGCTGTATGCAGAAGCGCAGAATGGAAAATTTCCCATTTTCTCACTATACTGTGATCACAGAGATGGTATATTTAAGTAGGGAGGGTGCAGGGGGGCCTGCTCCCCTGCAAAAATGTTTTATTAAATTAAATTAAAATGTTTTTACTTAGCACTTTAGACTTTTGAGTTTCTGAAAACTCGATCATATGGTCTCAACCATATGAGGTTCAGGTTTTCAGTAATTCTAGATTCTGAAGTATTCCCATAGATATATATATATATATATATATATATATATATATATATATATATATATATATATATATATATATATATATATATATATATATATATATATATATATATATATATATATATATATATATATATATATATATATATATATATATATATATATATATATATATATATATATATATATATATATATATATATATATATATATTTATATATATATATATATATCTTCATGACCAGCAAGTGCCAGTGGACACACATGGCCAAGACAAGCAGCTCATTAAGGGGATCTAGCCAAACTAAATATACAACAAGCATCTTCATGAACTGCAAAGTATATGGAAAATGCAGTAGTTCATCTGTTATAAGGCAATAGCGCACAGTGGTGAAATATATATAAAAAAGCAATTATGAATCACAGAGAGGTGAGAAACTTGCCTTGTTTATATGAGATCACAGAATTATCAGTCAATCAGTTATTGCTTTATGTGATAAGGATACTAAAGTAAATAAGTACTATTTTCCGCATTTTTTTTTAGTTTTAAGAAATGTAGGCATTTCATAGTAAAAGGAATCTTGGGTTTTTGAGGTGGAGAATGGGGTGTGAAAGTGCACAGATTACAATATATGTAGAGTTGATGTGTTTTATCTTACTTTTGCATAGCTGAATGGCTGGATTAAGGCCCATAACTTAATCTAGTAAGTTATTTTTTTTCTGTAAGCTAGTAAATAAGAGAACATTGAATGTAAAGAAAAGTTTTCCATTACCAAATGAATGTTCAGTGTGTGTTGAGAAGTCTGCAGCTGAGGCAACTGTACATTTCATACTTATGTTTTCACTGAAACAAGCTGACTATAGAGGCACACAATAAAAGCCAGAGCACTTGTCGTCTCTTCCAGGTATGCATCGAAAATACTTGTACTGTCTGTCTGTAAGTGTGTTATGTGCTGCACAGGAATTACCTGTTTCTACTACCACATCCACAACAAAATCATGTGCAACTGAATATATATTTCTGTATTTTCACACTTGACGTCAGAGCTTTTAAGGTGATCTTTCCATAACCACCAAACCCAGTGTCCCACTTTCCCACTTCCACCCTGGTAGTCAGCTAAATAGCCTGCCCCCCCCCCTTTGCAAATTCCTGGATCTACCACTGCTCTCAGTAACCTGTAGGAGACTGAGTACAAAGATAGGCCCTTAAGGTGACCTATGCAGGACACTGTATTCATACCCTGGATTCATCTGGTGAGAAACATTTGAGGATGTTCCAACTGTTGCAAGAGCCTAGTTAAGTACATGCTAAAGGAGGCATTGTACTCAGTGATAGGTCTGATAAGGGATGAGTAGAGTGGTACTTTTACCTTCTGTGTACCTGGATGCCATACTCTTGCTTTTGAGTTGGGGAACATTGAATGATTTTCTTATTATCTTGGCTGTGTTTCAGTCAAAGCCTGAAGGCCAGATTACTGTCTACATATGTTCCCAGATTCCTAACTACCAGGCCAACACTTAAGGGTGTTTTATCAATGGAGTAATTTGCTTGGGTGGATGATTTCCAAAATGGCATTATAATGCATTTATTTGCATTGAGTTTTAATCCATGGTTTTGATGCTAGTCATTTGTTTCTGTTAGACCCTGTTGTAGGATGCCGGTGTCATGGGTGGGGGGTGGAATCTATGATAGCTCCGTGTTTACAGCAATCTGCAAATTTAGTAAGCCACAGGCCTTTGCCTTTTGTCTTGATGTTTGAGAAGTAGATGACAAATGTGAGTGTGCCCAATACAGAGCCCTGGGGTACTCCACTGGTGACCGGTCTCCTGGTGGAGATGGTCTCACCAATCCTGACTACTTGGATCCTGTCTGTACACCAGCCAATGATCCAGCAAGTTATGTAGGGATGTATGTCTAGTTCTGAGAGTGTGCCAATAATACCTGAGTGAGGTATTGTATGAAATGCCTTGGCCAGGTCAAGGTAGACAGTATACACTATTTTCCCCTTCATCCATAACCTTGGTGACCCTCTCAAAGAAGTCTACCAGGTTGAATAAGCAAGACCTTCCCTTAACAAAGCCAAACTGGAATGGGTCCATGTCTGTAGGTCGACAGTGCTCTTGTTGATCATTTCCATGATAATACATTCCATGGCTTTGCATATTAGACTTGTCAGACTGATGGGTCTTTAGTTCCCAGGCTCAGTTGATGGTCCACCCTTATGAAGAGAAATGACAGTTGCAGCCTGCCATTCACCTGGGCTGGCATATAATCTGTTTTGAGGCTGTATTTGAAGAGTGCCTCAAGTGGTCCTGCTAGGTCATATTTTAGGCTATTTAGAAGGCAACCAGAAACACTGTCAGGGCCATGGAAGCAGTAATTTTAGCCTTAGTGAGCTCTGCCAGGAACTGCTCCCTGTTGATAGTTGGAGGGAATATGCTTATTGGGATTTTACAGGGGGGAGTGGGAGTTGAAGTTAGAGCTAAATTTATCAGGCAGTAGATTTGCTATGTCACCCTGGTCATTGAAGCCTGTGTCATTTACCACCAGTTCTCCACACTGCTGAATGTTACCTTTAAGGTTCCTAACATAGCTGAATAAGGTGTGACTGACCTTACCCTGGGAAGTTGTTCTGGCTTCATAATTAGCCTTATTGGTCTTTATTATACCTCTTATTTTCTTGTTTAGTTGAATCAGACAGCTCTTGCCTCTATGAGAGTTGCTCTTTCTGATTTTGGCCATGGGTTTTCCTTTCTATATGTATAACCTGTTAAGGTAAGAATTCCACCGGTGTGGTTTATTTTTGGTGTTAGACCTGGGCTTATTTCTAGTAAGTATGGCAGCCTCAATGCAGCCATTTACATGTTTGTACAGGGTTTCTGTGACTAATTCTGCATAGGTAGCTGTGTTCTTGGGGTTTGGGGGAGCCACGATTTTGACAAATTATTGCTTAAAAGGATGTAGTTTGCTTTAGAACAGTTCCTAACTGTTATGGATTTAGTTGGGATTTCCAGGTTGATTTTTATTTCAAAGGAAACAGCTTTGTGGTCTGACTTCATCAATGTGGACATGGAGGGTGCAATGGTGAATACTAGGTCCAGAATGTTTGATCCTCTGGTTGGAGTGTGCATTATCTGGCCCACGGTGTTCATGTTGATAAAGTCAATAAATCATTGTGCCTGTGAGTTGGAGGCAGTGTACATTTCCCATTCTATACATACGTAGATAAAGTCTCCCATAAATAGGGTATTTGGTGGGATGGTGAGCAGCTCAACTAGGTGTAGGTAAAACTTATGAGATTTGTGGGTCATAGAGGGCAACTTGTAGCTGGCCAGGACATGATAAGGAACCTTGTCCGTGGAGACTTGGGCATGGATGAACTCCATGGCATCACCCTTTCTAACCAAACTGGAATTGTATTTGCTGCTAACATAGATTGAGACACCTCACTCTTTAGCCCCTGTCTGAACTGCTGTTGGCCTAAATGTGTGGAAGGCACTGCTAGACTACTTTCTGTGGCTTTAAACCAAGTCTCAGTAACATCTTAATGTTGTTTTGACATTTTTTGTTACTTTGGTTGTTTTGTAATTTTGACATTGCCTAAAAAAAGGCTCTAAGGGGCTATATAAAGTTTTGGGCAATATTGAAAGCCCAGGGAGGAGAGGTAGAGACCATCCTTAGCAAAGTGACATAGTCTGTTATTCATGTCCTCCCATGCTGAGAAATATTGGAGCCCCCTGGAGTGACACCAGAAACTAAGCCAATTATTAACATTGATTATTTTTGTTCATATTGTGCCATCATCCTTAGTTAAGGTAGAATGATGCTCAGTGGAAGGCATATACCTGTCCATGACACATATTTAGAGAGATCCATAATGTCTAATTTCATATAGTCTAGTGAGGTATGTCTCAGGTCATTTACTCCCACATGGACTATGATGGCATTGTAACTGGTATCTGTGGAATTCAAAACTGTAGACACATGGGATGAAACGTAGTACAGATAAAGTTGTAATAGCAGCAAATAGGGAAATCAGAAGATGCTGAGAAATGAGATAAAAGGGCAAATAGTGTCAAAGGTTAATAGTTTCAAGTATCTGAAAGGGCTGGTTGAGGAGAAGGGAAGTCTGAATGAGGAAGTCAGATTCAGAATCAGAGAGGATGCATCCAAATGGCACAGAGTGTTTGACAAGAATACCAAAAATGCAGAAATGAATGGTATACAAAACAGTAGTGCTACCAGTACTATTTGGTACAGAAACATGGACAATAAAGGCAGAGCAGCTGAGGGAGCTGTAAGTGATGGAGATGCAGTGGCTGAGAAAGATGGTGGGATGCAGACTGTGGGATAGATGAAGAAATGAGGACATCAAAACAGAAGCCCAGCTATCTCACATTTTAGAGAAAGCCAAAGAGAACAGATTACAGTGATTTGGTTACACATGCAAGAAAGAAGAACACAATCTGGTGAAGAAAATTTGGGACAGACAGACAGAAAGAGTCAAGAGGAAATCAGGGCATCCAGCAAAAAGATGGATTGTATGAGAGAAGACCTTTGGCAGTCAATATGACTGCTGAAAAAGGTAGAAGAGTGGCATTGAATCAAGAGAGATGATGACACTTGATGCAACACCACAACTCCATGGAGAAAATGGGAAAAAGGGGTTAATGATGATGTGTTTTGTGTGTGTGCGTGTGTGTTTGTGTATGTGTGTGTGTGTGTGCGTGGGTGTGTGCGCTAATATATGTGTGTGTGTGTATATATATATATATATATATATATATATATGGGTCTATCTTAGTACATCGACATTTCAAAATACCGAAAACGAATTAACCGACACCAAAACATCGAAAGTCATTTAACCAACAAACAAAACACATCAACACCCACACACACAACACAAGCACACCAAAATCCTTACAAACAAACACTAACCCATACATACACAACTATCTACAACCTAACCCTAACTCACTTATCCCACCCCTACCCTACAAAACACCAACATGAAATGTCGATGTACTAAGATAGACCCATATATATACATATGTATATAAAGAGAAAGACAGAGACAAAGAGAAGACTTAAAATAATTCTAGCCAAGTCCCAGTTGTTTGTATGGTTACATTGAAACACATCCATCTCAGCCTGATGTGAAATCTTGGCGAGTCAATTATAACTCTGATCTGTACAATGGAACATTCATTTAGGTTACAGCAGAAGGGTTTGGATACTAACCAAGACAGCAGTGCATATTTACCAATTTAAGACCAATTTCACTGTGTATATTTACTTAGTGGTGAGATTTAAAGATGCGGCTGGTTTTGTACCATATTAAATATTTACAGTAGTGGCATGAGAATTAAACCTATAGTCATTATCCATCACAATGACAAGGAAACAAAAGGGAAATACGGTTTTATAATGAATGGGTCAACACATTTTTATAACTTCAACACATATCCTTTTTGTAACCACATGGGGGAAAGATTAAATTATTTTTTATCCTTACAATGTCAATGCAACAATTAATGTGTGGGGTGCGGGTCAGTAGAATGCATGGGGGATTTCTTGGGAATATAGTATTGTTGTAATAAGTGTGAGGACATAAAGATTACTGAGCTGTGGAGGGAGTTCTGTGATCTTAGATTAGGACTTAGCAGTTACAGACTGGCACAGAATGTAGACATTTACCTGAATCTGAGTACAAAGGTGAAATACGTTTGAAGAACTAGGATAAAGTTGGCAGAGACTGAGGAAAGAGAGGGTATAGGAAATTGTGATAGTTTTACAGGATAGTTCATTTTGCAATGGAGAAGTGGAAGAATAAGCAATTGACTGAGTCAACTATAGAATGTGGAGATGGATGGATAAATGATGACTTCTGACAGATACTGAGAAAGGGAAGATGAAGGACAGTTGTCAAATTAAGGGTTGGATGGGTACTGAATTTAAGAGGGCTTCCTTTCCTTTCAGCAGCCACTCCACTCACTTTGTATTATTGCTCACATCCACGCATCATTCAGTACGGCTAATAATTTCTTGTGAGATAACAACTCACACATTTTATTGAAGATGAGCAAGATGACAGCCACAGCTTCTCCCAATCCATGATCTTCATGACCAGGAGAAGGTCATAACCCATGACAAGCTTGAGCTGACTAATATGGGTTCTTATGGAAAATGAGAAAACTACTCCAAGAGTAACCAGACATTTAATCATTACAGTCTTGTTTTATTAGAAACCTAATGCTCCCTGGTGTCAAACAAGAGACAGTTTGGACAATTGATATAAAAAATAGGACAGTGGCAGCAATGGCCAATGCAAGTTTCCACGAGGTGGAAAAGTGGAGGATGTCTTGCAGATATGCTCTGTGGTGACCAGGAACCTTGTAAGAGCCATCCACTTGCAAAGATCATAGAGAATTGGTCTCACTCCCATGCTAATATCTCACCTAAGGATGGTCTTTAAATTAAGGTTAAGCTGGACCTTCAATTAGAGAATGAAGAGAGTTATGATAGGCTGGCTAATGTAGCAGCATTAATGTTGAAAAGTCCTGGGAAAAAGTGAGACTTAATACTGTTTCCAAAGGAAATACAAATCCCTTCATCAACAATATGTCTGGCTTTCCCCTATGTACTCAGTAACTGTGTTCTTTATATATTGCACAGAAAAGGAGCTGCCTGCTCTTTGTGATAATTTTAAGTCCTATATTATTGCAGATTATCTATATGTAGAGTTTTTCATGACTGTTTCATCAGTGTCCCTCAACACAGTCAGTGAATAAGAAGAAAGACTGAAGCTGGACAGCTGTATGACTAATGACTATGATAGAGGATTTGTGCTAAGACAGGCAACAATGCCAGCAATAAGGGAAGTGACCAGTAGAGTATCCCATGGCTTGGTTATGGCTCCAATACACCTTAATACCATATATTAATATCACAAAAAGTCAATATTGTAATTCAGGCATTTCTGATGGAACACAAAGGAGCAACAGCCTCCTTGCCAGTGATAGAATGGTATGCGCAGCACTGAAATGTATGAAAAGGCTGGCAAGAATAGGAATAATGCTAGAAGGAGTGGTTCAGTGTGGACAAATGCAAAGTCCTGCATTTGGGCCATAACAGCTCTTGCATATCAGTTGGGGACTGGAAATGATTACAACAGAACAAATTAATAATCAGACATGCTTATCCACTCTGATTTGCACTACAGAAATATAATATAGTTAGGAAGATGTGAAGAGGTTACCCTAAACAGGAAGGCAGGGGAAGAAGGGGGTGAAGAGGTTACCCTAAACAGGAAGGATGGGGAAGAGGGGTGGGTGAAGTGGTTACTCTAAACATAAAGGCTGGGGAAGAATGGGGTACAGGTGGTAGGAACCAACTATTTACTGAACCTGTGAAACTGGGTGTCAAAAAGATAATCCACCGATACATTGAAAGTGGCATGGGGCTGGCATACAAATGGTGAGGAGGAAGGGAGGTATGGGACAGAGATAGAGTATTAAATGCCCTTAATTTGTTGGCTAGATGGCTTAATTGTCTGTGCATTCACTCACTAATTAGTTTCCTTTGCTCACATGCTGCAACCAGTAACAGAATTCCACTGGGCATAATAGTTCATTTTCTACTTTATATTAAGTATATTTAACAGACAGAACAGTCGGAGATGCTTGTAGTGAATATGTTCTGTGGAATTCTGTTATTGAATCCTATGCATGAACACAGGAAACTGCACTCAGTGAATGAATGTGTGCATGTATATAACAGACAAAGGCAGGGTTTTTGGAGTTGGGCAAATCAGACAATAGAAAAATTAGAAAGTGGCCATTTCAGCTGAAAATGAATGGTGGCATCCTACTGTTTGTTTCTTCAGTTCATGAAATAATTCCTGAATGGGTGGTATCCTGCACCCCCCACACACACACACACACACAAACAAAAGAAAAGTCATAAAGACCTAATTATCTCACTAATAGTGGTTGTGCTTTGCTGACTACAAGTTTTCATTGTTTTCTTTCCCCTAGCATCTGAAGGTTGCTTTATTCAATTAATGTAGCTTAGTTAAAACCAAGGGTAATTTTTATAATTTAGTTTTTTTACACAGGATAAAAATAAAACACAATTCTGACATTGTGCATTCCCTTGACTTCAGAGCCATGTGGTCATAATGCTTCTGCCTGTTAACATTCCATCCTGTCTCCATCTATTGTAGATCCATCTACTATGTAATCTAACATGTGACCTACACTTCCCAATCACATCTGTTTCACCTTTGCCTGTATGCACAGCACTCCATTGTTGTCTCATACCTGATTAATCAAATGTCCTTTTCCTCCCATATTTTTCATCCTTTCTGTTAGTTCCCATCTGTGTCTATTAATGCGTGTTCTGTTTAACTTCCTTTACTTGACATGGCCCATATGTTGTTTGCCTGCATTGCATTTGCATCTTGCCTAATTCGGTGAGTGTGTAACTTATTTTCTTCTCCTCAAGCATTGTAGAGCTAAATACAATCAACTCTCATACACTGGAGTCTTAGGGCATCTCCCATTCAATGGAAAATTTCTCAGCTGCAGTGAAATGTATTAAGTAAAATGGTAAATGCTGAATATACCTTACAGGTTCAAAGTTGTTACTAAGCATATGGTCCGGGAAACAACTGAGGAGTCTAGCCAACATTTGCAAAGGACTGACTGATTAAGTGACTTGCTCAAGGTCACTCAGTAGGCAAATAGGGTTACCACCTGTCCCACTTTGCGAGGGACAGTCCCTCTTTGGGCAGTTGTGTCCTGCAAAATATTGTGAGAAAATGGCAAATGTCCTGAGATTTTAGGACAAAAGTATTTTCTATATTGTATGCAATAGTTGCATAAAACAGTTATTCTGTATCTGAAACACCTAAATGTTATACGAAACAGAATAAGTAACAAAAATGCTACAAGAATAAACTTTTATTCAGGCAAACAACTGAAGTTCTGTCCTTTGTACTGGCCATGGGTATGTTTTTCCTTGCAAAATCTGATGTTTGTAGCACAAATGTCCCACTTTGGCCATTTGGAAAGGTGGCAACCCTAGTAGGCAAATAAAGGCTAAAGGAATCAAACTCTTATAACACAGGAGGTAACTCATTAACAACACATAACCTTAATCCTCTGTGCCAACTGCTAGATAAAACATGGCTTTGGTAGGACTCAATCCCACAACATGAAAATTCCTTGCATGTCATTGTGTACATACAATGTGTTTTCAACATGAAAAAGTTTTTCAGAGAGTTAATCAGTATTCATTTTACTTTAGTTTACTTCTTTAACATGAATACATTACACATAGATGACATGTAAGTTGTGAAAATACAGCCCAGGGAAAAGAGAATGATATTGTTTCCAGATCCATGCCTAGTGCTGGAGACAAGTAACATTTTCTTCAGTTGTTATGAAAATCTGCAGGATAAACATATTTTCTCAAATATTTCAGTTTGCAAATGATTGAGAAATGATCCTCATTGTTCAAGATGGGAACTTAAGTGGACAATTACTTAACCTTTGACTAACATGTGCCCATTGTTATAAGAAAATTCTTTTATTTTGCACAGCTTATAAACAAAGGGATTGTGTCTAGATCTAGGAATGTCATTGCCCCCCTTTATTCAGCCCTCATTAAGCCAGTCAATGAATATAATGCCTCCTTTGGTTCATAAGTGTGTTCATAGGTATTAACTAGGCTAATGGCCCTTGAGCCTTTACAAGCCTAGTCCATAGGATTACCCTGGCATCATGCCACCCAAACTTAGTTCCAGTGCATCTGTCGAGTAGAGCCACTGTGGTGATCCCCGGGGAGAATTTTCTATTTCACATCCACACATCAAGATTTCTCTTGAAGAGGGCCAGTAAGGTGCTCTGTTTGACATGTATGGGAAGTTTATTCCATAGCACGGGCAGTCTCTGGGTTATCAGCCTGTCCCTCCGGCACGTTCTGTTGATTGTGGTTATAAGGTTGAGGTCTCTAGAGCGTGTGGTGCAGAGGAATTGGGATTTCTTTAGATGTAGCATTTCTAACAGAGCTGGGTCAGACATGGCTTTGTAAGTCAAGCAGAGATTGCCTCTTAGTAGGCGATATGAGACAGAGAATAGGTGGAGTTTTTTGAGTCTGTCGATGTAGGACAAATGTTTAAGGCCTAAGATCCTCTTTGTGAGATACTTTTGCAGCCTCTCCAGTTGTTGCAGGTCTCTAGTGAGGTACATGCCAAATGGGGGGCATTGTACTTGATGACTGGCCTAATGAGGGAAGAGTAGAAGGAGACAATGACCTTTTCCTTCCTGGATGCAAAGCCCTTAGTAATGAGATGTGCAACACAGAAGGACTTTCTGACCACAGTGGCAATGTGGTGGGCAAATGAGAGATTGCTGTCAACCTGTGTTCAATGGACTACCATCGATGTGGTAATTCATGGGAACTGGGTTTTTCCCAAAGGGGGTGATGGCACATTTTTTTGGCATTGAGCTTAAGGCCATGGTTCTGACACCAGTCGTTGGTCTCAGTGAGGCCTTTCTGTAGAATGTCAGCATCACTTGGGGAGTTAATAATAGCTCCCAACTTGCAATCTTCTGCAAAATTTGTCAGCCAGAGTCCTTTTGTGTTGGCCTGAACTTCAGAGACGTAGATACCAAACAGGAGAGGACCCAGGACTGAACCCTGTGGGATTCTACTCGTGACTGGTTGGCAGTCTGACTTGGAGTCAGCTACTTTCACACTGTGGGTTCTATCTGTGAGTCAGATTGCAACCCACCTAGTGATATAGGGGTTGATGCCTAGCTTAGTGAGTTTTTCTGTGATTCCTGAGTGGGGAATGGTATCAAAGGCCTTGGCCAGATCAAGGTAGGCTGTATGAATCACCTTGGCTTCATCCACAGCTTTGGTGACTGACTCAATGAAGTCAAGCAAGTTGAGCAGGCATGATCTACCCTTCACAAAACCAAAATGGAGAGCATCCTGGTTTTATTGGGTATGGCAAGACCCATGCATTTGTGTACATGTTCTTACAGTGCATTGGTGTATGATTCGGTGGTCATGCAACTATTCTCCATTTGCATGGGTGCCGTGAAGTTAGCTACCTCTGTTTTAGGAGCCCAGAGTTAGCTTTGGAGAAGTTTTTCATGGTGGTTACCTTTACGGGGAGGTGAGAGGGATGTGGATTTCCAAGGTGATTAGTTTGTGGTCGGATCTAACCAGGGAGGAGTTGACTTTTGACTGTTGGTGTAAAGCAACGGTTGCCCATGTTAGTAATGACCAGGTCAAGGATTTTGCTACCTCTAGTGGGGGTAAGAATGAGCTGGTCCAGCTGGTCCAAGGCATTGGAATTAATGAATTCTAGGAAATGTTGGCCAAGTGTATTGGTATATGAGTAGTTTTCCCAGTTAATGGAGGGGTAGTTGAAGTTGCCCAGTATGAGAGTGTTAGGTTGGACCTTAATATTCTCCAGGGAGCTTAGAAACATGGAGTGTGAGTCTTGGGACTTGGTTGGGGACCTATAGCAGGCTACGACCTGAATCGCTGTCTTACCCAATGTTAGCTGCACCTGAAGTATCTCTGATGCATTATGTTGGTCTACCAGTCTGGAGGTTTGCACATCCTTTATGAATATGGAAACACCACCACCGTTGGAGCTTCAGCCAAATTCTGGGGCCGAAAGGTGCGGAATGAGTTATAGCCTGGTAGTGCAGGGGTGTTTTCTGCTGCCTTGAACCAGGTCTCTGTTACAGCACAAATGTTGATGTTCTCCATTTTAAGGAGTGCTTCGATCGAGTGCATTTTGAGATTTAGACTTCTAGCATTGAGCAGCATGACCCTCATTTGTTGCAGATGTATACATGCAACACCTGGAATGCCCACAGAGATACCATACTAAAAGGATACAAGGCCTAAACAACATGTCCTACATGGACCGACACAAAGCCCTGTCACTGTACTCAGTATCCTACAGAATGCTAAGAGGTGACCTGTGTCTGACATACTAGGCATCCTCCAGCTCAATACTGATGGATTTGTTGTACATCAGCAAGTCAAATTGCATCAGAAATACTTGGTCTAGGGATCTAAACCTCTTCTGCAGCATCAACAGAACTGTTTAGAGAAACAAATATATCTCACAGGGAAACCACTACTCTGGAATGGACTCGCCATCCACATAAAACAAAGCTCATCCCTACCCATATTCAAGTGCAACTTTGATTTGTGGATGAAAAACTGAAAATTTACCCCAGAACAATCCTCTGTGCTATTAATGAATAGAGGCAGCTCCTAACAGCTTTATCCCATATATGGGTCCCCTCGAATTATCTATGGTATGAGTCCAGTTATTCTCATTAAGGGTAATATATAATTATTCGCCATGGGATGAGTAAGGCCAGCTCACCTAATACTTACCTATGAACCTACAAAAAAGTGTCATAGATGTTGTCACACTGCCAGCCCAGCTGGAATTTTGTAAATAATTCTATGTCATTTGTGAATATTGATATGATTTATACAGAACTGTATGTTATGTACTGAGCTTCAAGAATGCAACCTTACCACAGCATACCCTGCTGGAGCATAGAAGATTAACTTGCAAAACTTAAGAACAGTTGAGGTTAAATTTCTTTATAGCCGGGCCATAAACAAGAGATGTTATCTCTCAGTTTCAATGCAGAAGAGACACAATGTCTAGAGTTAGAAATGTTTCTATTGTCTTGAAAGAAAAGTAATTATTAGGTTTAAAATGTAAAGTGTTTTATTGTTTTATGACTTCCAAGATCTGCAAACATCTGAGAGATATTAATTTTACCACAGAGATGCTAAAATTCTATTAGTTTCTGTTTTAGCCTGGGAATTGTAATCAGGTGACAAAAAGTGATGTTATCCAGGCTAACCCAGCAGTAAAATGTGATATTAATTTAAGAACTCTCTCAGAGAGAGACTGTGCATTTTGTATTTTATTTTTGACCTGGAAACATCCACTCATCACTTCTGTCTGCTTGTTGTTCTGTAAGTTAGATTTAGGGCATAGTATCTTTCTTAGATATAGATAGGATTATAGTAAATATTAGTTTAGATGTTTTCTGTATTTATTTGAGACTGTCCTTCAATGTTGTTTTAAAATATTTCCTGTGATTTTGAACTCTGAAGTAACTGTGTGTGTACTGAGTATGATCTTGTTCTTTTATTATTTATTATTAAATATATATAAACCTATCTTTGTGGCTGATATTTGTGAGACATATTTAAGCTCAGAGTACTTTCATATGTATTTCATGACACTGTACAGGCCACTCCTAATAGCCTGGCACTTGGTCAAAGCTACCATTTGGATTAATAGTAGCATTACACAGTAGGATTGGACACCCTTTGTTAAGAGCCTTAGATTAGCTGATAAAGAATTGGCTGGTGGCAGCTGGGACTACCTTATGGTCTGGGCAGAAGGCGGCATAGCTAGTAAACCTGTGCCAGCCTTTCCCTGGAGTGTGTGTGTGTGTTTGTATATAAATCAAATCTCAAAGTGCATGCGTGTCAACTACTTGGGCAGGGACATGAAGCACTTGTTGGACAGAATGGGTGCTGGAGGTCTTAACTTGGCCACTCAGCTGAGATTTCAACCCTATAGCTGTGCCAGTGGGGAGTCTTATTGGGGATCTGGAGAAAGAGGGAGTAACCAGCCCCAGACTGATTGTGATCTCTGTGTGCTGTTAAGGGAAACTGCACTTAACTGTGTGTGTATTTGTCATCCTCCCAGTGTGTACATCCCCTAGCTGTTGCCAGTGGTCAAGATTGAGGCTCCTTGATTACTGGGCCAGTGCAGGGGTGTCACAGGTGTGAAATAAAACAACAGTAAAACTGTCTGGCAATATTGTAGATATTAACATGCATATGTCAGCTGATCTAAAATATGCAATGATTTCCTGTTTAAAGCACACTATAAGTCAAAGTATAACTAAAATATATTTTTAGAATCACATAATTTATTTAAATTAATTAAAATGTCATGCATAAAAGATAATACTAGCACATTTGTTCTCTGGCCTTCTGCGTGTGTTGTTCTTTTCTAAGTCATAGGTCACTAGATCACTGTGTATCATTATTATGATTATAATTGTCATTATTAATCATTTCATATTTTTGTAGATATCTCAAAAAATGAAAGCTTGGAAAGAAATCATTTGTCATATAAAAGATTAGGATTCTCTAAATGTTATGTGATAACAGCTAGATGAAATTCCATTCACTGACATTGTTTTAGCAAACTTTTAATCCCAGATATAAATCAAGTGACATCTTTCAATGACTTATATGTACTATAACTTTTCATGTGTTTCCTTCCATATATACCAAGCAAATAAGCCTTCATCCTGATTGTGTGTTCTTATCTTTATATCCCTACATTATTTGTGAGTCTACTCCCATTCATTGCTCTAGCACTTTTATTTCATTTGCTTTTTTAACGCATTGTATGCTTTAAATTGAATATTATACATATCTAATACAATACCAAAACAGTGTGTTATGACTCTTAAGTATATGCATTTATTACACTGCAAATTGCAATCCTGCTGTATATAACCACATACAGTGTGTGCTGTAGAACACATCATGTGCAGTTGTACTGCTATGATAAATATCATGGACATCCCTACATAATACCATGGATGAAATTTGTGGTTAGCCTATATAATGTAGTTTGCTTGGGTGGCACTGTATGCTGTTCCAGTTGAATTTCTCTAGTTACCCATGATAAATGCCTCACTAACCATGCCTCTATTAATCTTGAATATGTTGACAGAATTAAACACAAACCTCATTGGTGGAGTTATAAAATAAACAAAATATGCCATAAATAGAAAATATTTTTTCAAAAACTAGAGAATGTTTACTTCTACTTCAAATACAACTAGGCCCAATCAAGCAAATAAATAAATAATTTTCAAAATAAATTTATAAAACCAAGGCCCCCATGTACTGTCGCTTGTTATTATATCAGAAAGTAATCATAATGCCTTTTGTAGTCAAGTAAGAAAAATAGGAGTGATTCTGAAGATTACAGCATACTTGATGTCTATGGTATAAACCACTCTGAATTGTAAAATATCTCTGGCACCCTTACAAATAAATTTAAGATCTCTAGTCCATTGACTGTGGCTACTTCACACACACACACACACACACACACACACACACACACACACACACACACACACACACACACACACACACACACACACGCGCGCACACACACACACACACACACACACACACACACACACACACACACACACACACACACACACACACACAGACACACACACACAAACACACACACACACACACACACATATATATATATACACAGACCTATACACATAGAAGTAAATAAAGATGTACATATAGCGATACAGATATCACATAAACCCACTTCAGCTTTATTGAGATGAAAAGTACTGGTACAAGTAATGTCTTTTCGGCTTTTCCTGGTTAGGGGTCGCCACAGCGGAACTCTGGTCCGCTAATGATTGGCAGTGGATTTTTTACAGTGCCGAGTTGCCAGCCCGATGCCCAACCTTCAAAGAAGGAACACCCATTCACGCTCGCACCTACCTGCATGTCTTTAACATCACTCGACCGCGGGGAAGACATGCAGACTCCACACAGAAGGCGCTCCAGCTGAGAATTGAATGGGAGAACCTCTTGCTGTGAGGCGACAACGCTAACCGCTCCACCACCGTGGCTTCCAAGGTGAAAAGTACTGGTAACAGTAATAAAAAATAATACTGTAAACAAGTTACAATAAATAGATGCAATTAGAGAAATAAATAAATAAAATCACATTAAACCCAAGTCGAGTTCACATAGATGCAAACAGTACTTCCATCAATATAACTGCATGTTAAAAGGAAAGTCAAGGTCAAATACATACTTAAAGTCTCTGTTAGTTTTATATAACATTTAAAACAACTCAAATGAGTCAAAAAGCAAGCACATTCTTTTAATCTAAGATATTACTGATGAGTAAGTCTAGTAAATGTTATCCTGGAGACTTAGTTGTAAATATGAATTGGACACATTGCAGAGTTTTGCAGCTGATTTTTATAAAGAGAAGAGTTCAGGAATTAAAATTTATTGCTTACTATCCAGAGTTCTGTACTGGTTGGTGATATCTGATTTCTTCTGTTTTAACAGGTCAGTCAGCTAGAATAACTGCAAGAACTTTTATTTTTTCTCTTATTTTATTTGAAATCTAACATAGATAGGGAAGTCACGAAGCAGCAAATCAGGGGGTTCTACGTAGACTGCATAATTTAGTATCAGGCTTCAAAAAGAGAAAAGATCAGGTCAAGAGTTGAGATTATTTCTGAGCATGCAGAATTCCCTAGTGCTTGAGTTTGATTTCCACCGAATTAACAAAAGTCAGTCAAATTATTTCTTTTGAAATTGTCCATTCTCCAGTCAGCCCTCTTCTGTGACTACTGTTCTTTTTCTATCAATTGAATTGAAAGACAACAGGAATTTTCTGCTTAGTAGCAAGAACATAGCATCAAAGAGATGTCCAAAAAAGCTTTCAGTCCCCACAATGCCTGGAGGCCTAACAGCAGATGAGAACCAAAACACTGAAAAAAACAGTAGAAATACCTGCAAATAGATAAGGTTAGGAGATACAACATTATAGTGTCTCAAGTAACACAGGCAAAATGTAACTTGGTTTTGAAGGCTTAAAGCAAAGATCAACAAAAAATTATTGAAAATGACCTAAATGATAACAGTTAAAGGTGATGTATGTATACATTATTGGGTGTGGTACACATACCTCTGAACTGTCAAGATTTTTGCCTCATATTTTTGGTCTTTTCCTCATAAAATTTGTGTTTTTCTGTTAAATCACAGAGGTCTGAAGTCACTAAATGATGACAGGCATTTGAGTTTCTGACTTTATATCCTTCAGAAAATGCATGATAATTCAAAACCTATTGCTCTACCAACTTTATAAGTTTACTAAAACAATATTTAAAATCTGTCCTTGATGTTGGGTCTTTCTTCCCCTGATTATTTTTTTTCTTTGTCCAGCATTCTTGTACTAAGAGGATGAGAGGTATGTGCAGCAGTAGCTCTGTAGAATATAGCCCATCTACAGGCACTTATCTACGCAGAGCACAGCTAGCCAAACTATAAGGGAACTTCTTTCCTGCCTAGGGACCATAAAAGTACCAAAAAGGGACTCTGCTAGATGAACTATAAGGGTACTTCTCTCCTGCCTGAGGACCATAAATGTACCAAAAATGGTCACAGCTAGCCAAACTATAAAGAAACATTTCTCTTCCCTGAAGATATTAAAGGCAGCATAATGGGCACAGCTAGCCAAATTAAAAGAGAACTTCTCTCCTGCCAAAGAATCACAAAGGGGCACAGCTGGCCAGCGCCGACCTTTGTCAGAGTGCGATAGATGGAGCACATGCATGTCCCTTCTGTGATACCTCTTCATGGTTCCTTCAGAAATATCCAGGGAATTGTTATGGCTAGGCTTGTATAGGCCCTAGGGCCGATAGCCTAGTACCAACCTATGAACCTATGAACGTTCATTGTTCCTTCAATGGCCTGACACAAACTAGCACCTCTGAGATGGCACTGAAAATACAGTTCATAACAGATGCTATTATCCTTCAGAGAGGGGATTCACCCACTATGGCTATGAGACAGAACTGGACAAGGAGACTGCCTCTGTTGGGTTATTCCATTCTTAGTAGGATATATCTGTGGGAAAGAGGAACAAAGAGATTAGGTCCCCATCTAATGTCATGACTATGTGAGATAGGAAGTGAGAGGTCATTGTCTATGTATGGGGAAATGACCCAGATAAGAAAATGATGTAAGAAGAGCTGGAGTCTGAATATGTAAAATGTGCTTTGAACAATTACCATACATGGTTGCATTCTCAGAGGTGCTGTATGTCTGTAACATAGATGAAAATATGGTGCCACGTATCGTGGCTTCAATAAATGACTGAGAAATTAGTGTGAATTGTAAAGCTTTGGTTTGAATATGAACTGGTAACTAGTTTAGAAGGAGTCTGCCTTATACTGCCATCATGTAATTTATCTTTCTGAGAAGGGAACTAGTATCCTAAGTGATAGTAGGAAGCCTTCTTCTGCACTTTTTGCATCCCTGATGAACACCAAATACAGCAACTTCTATTCCCTGGTACCCTCTCTGGGATAAGAGCCTAGGGCTGCTGTAGTCCAGAAATGACCACAGCGGCTCTTGTGTTACCCCCTCCTTTCCTTTAAACCTCTAATTGCTCCAGAAAATGAAAAGAAACAGGTGCAAAGTAATTCTAATAGCTCCATTTCAGAATAGTATGGTTGGCCTTGATGTAACCTCATCTTCTGGTGAGGCATCTATACCTGAGGCCCTTTAGAACCCTGATTACTTACCATACAAAATCAGAGATGATGTAAACTAGACGGGGGACACGATAGAAAGTTATCATGGAGCTGCAGATTCAAGTATCTAATGATGTAACATACAAAAATGGAAACAAAAAGAGGAAGTGATCCAATAAGTGGGAGAAAATGCAAATAATTATATGTACATCAAACACAAAAGCTCATTTCTCAGCCCAAAATCAAAGTTTCATTTGCACAGATCATAAAGGAATGCTTCACTGAGTAATGGGGAGGTGGTGCTAACAGCAACAATTTAACAAAACTGCAGTATGTGCATGCATGCCCCTCTGTATATTATGCAGACTTTGAAGATAACTGCTCTTAGTTTCTTTGTCCCTGACAACTGCACATAACAGGCAGTGGATAATTCCTTTATAGACATCAAAACTGATATGCATACAGGTCAAGAGAATGTGGCAATGCAATAAAAAAAGTACAAGCAGTGTGAATTTAGGCATATCCAACAGTGCCTAGGTCCCTGTTGAAAATTAAGACTGCATTCTCTCCCAAGAATGTTGTATTTGTGTTATATCACCCACTGGCAATTGATGTTTTTCACTTAAGGTTGTTAGTTTATTTACTGCTGGGTGTCAGCATGTCTCAACAGAATTCTGATATGGCAACTAAAGGTTTGGTTAATGTCAATCTCATGCCAGTGGTTGGTAACTTGGCATTATTTTTATTTATTTATTTTATTTTATTTTACATTTGTTGACTGGGCTAGTCTGGTTGGATATATGTCCATTTTCAGCAGAGGCCCGAGGAGAAAAGCTCCACTATATACTAGTGCCAAACATAAAAAGGTACTTAAAAACAGCACAGTAGGATAAAAATATTATAGGCATGTAAAAAAGAGCTAATTAGCTTAGTAATAGTATAGAAGGAAATACAACAGAATATATACAAAACAGTGAGGATTCCTAGTTCTATCATCTTAACCATGCAATCATACTAATGTTGAAGAAGAGAAAATAGTGACTCACCCCTGAGTCTATAGAAATATTTACAGTATTTACAATAATGATAAAAACTTTTAGTGCCAGGCACTATTTTTAAGAAACAGAAAGTTCCGCAGGGAGCAAGATATAGGTTTAAAATAGAAAGGATAGATGACTGGTTGTAAAAATGTAACAAGTAGAAAGAGAAAAAGGTGTTTTATGAAAATTAAAATGGAAGTGAAATTCAAGGTGAGCTACAGAGGGGGGTAGCACTAGTGATAGTGACAAGTAGAAGAGTAGAGAACTGTAAGGAGAGTAGGAATGCTGAGGTCAGTCAGGATTAGAGCAAGGACATAGCCAGTGAGATTTGAAATAGCTCCTTAGTTGTTTCTTGAAAAGTTGTGCTGAGCCTAGAGTGGTCAGTTCTGTGGGAAGTTTATTCCAGTGTGCGCCAATAACATTTGTAAACAAGGAGTCACCAGCTTTATTGTGTGATTTGAGAGTCGCAACTAGTAGTTTGTTAGCTGAACGAAGTGGAATAAGATTCTTGTAAGGGGCAATAAGGTTATTAAGTATGGGTGCATTAGTAGGGTAATGGAGTATTTTAAAGGTAATAACTAGTTGATGTAGGAGAATAAGATTTTGTAGTTCTAGCCAGCCGAGCTTTTTGAGATTAACACAATGGTGGGTTCGAAATGGGGAGCCTGAGGCAAACCTGGCAATGCTATGGTAGGCTGTGGCAAGTTTTTGAAGGTTAGATTTTGACAGGTTCATAAGAGATGGAGAGGCATACAATAACATAGAGATGAGATGAGTTTCAGCAAGAGACACCCTGGTGGTAGGAGTAAGAAAGGGCTTGAGTCTATAGAGGGCACCTATCTTTTTATTAACTGTTTTGATGGTTAGGTCAATATGGTAATCAAAGTTTAGTTGATTATCTATTGTAAAGCCTAGAAGTTTAGTAGAACAATCAGGTGAAATGATAGTGCCATTGTTAGACACAATAGAAAAGGAAAAAGGGGCAGACTTAGGGGTTGGGGAGAAGAGTAATAATTTGTTTTTTTTGGGGTTGAGGAGGAGACAGATATTTTGGAACCATTTTTCAGCAGCTGAAAATATTTTTTGGGTAGAAGAATGAAGTACAGCTGGAGATGCAGCAGAACAGATGATAGTTGAATCATCTGCATACTGAATACAAGTGGATGTTAGGAGTGAAGTAGACAGGTTGTTTATAAATATGGAAAAGAGAAGGGGACCTAAAATGGATCCTTGAGGGACACCGATAGTGACTGGGAGCTGAGAGGATAGATGGCTGTCCCATAGGACAGCTTGTTTCCTATCTTTCAAATAAGAGTTGAACCAGTGCAATGCCAAAGAGTCAAGTGAGAAAGATGTCAAAGTGCCAAGTAAAAGTTGATGGTTAACCATATTGAAGGCTTTAGAGAGGTCAAGAAATAAAGAAGAGGAAAATAGGTTGTTATTGCGATTTTTGTTGATGGTATCTGTGAAGGAGGGAAGTGCAGTGGACGTGCTATGGAAAGGTCGGAAACCATGTTTGGAGTCTGCAAGTAGGCTATTATGTAAAAGATGGTGTAAAAGTTGTTGGTGTATACAGCGTTCCATAATTTTAGATAGAGGTGATAGTAAGGCTATAGGGTGGAAATTAGAAAGTTCACTGCATTATTGATCCAACAGTCATCTCAAACAGTCATTGTGACTAATTTACAAAGTTTGATTCAAGGTCCAGAACTGATGAATGCAGGCCTGAGCATTAAGCATAACACTCCAGGTACAACTGAAGTGCAAAATGGAATATTCAGGAATGTAGCTTCAATCAGTAGATGGTTAGAGTCTCTGTTTCATTCTAAGAAAGAAATTAGACCAGACAAGGTAACCCATGAGTCTTTTAGTGAACATTTGGAAAAGACAGACAAAACGTTATTTAAATTTAAAACTTTACAACTTTACAATTATTTTTTGGAAGAGAGTTATAAAATATACCATATACCAAAGGGTTTACGGTGTGGAAATTTCCTAATGGAATGAAAAAAAAACTATAACTGCATGCAGAATTGTTTGAGCTTTTTGACTGACCAGGTTAGAATTAGTAAAACTTTTGATTAAAGATAACATAAAATTCATGTCGGTTATGCAGCAAAAAAATTTCAGTCATCACTAGATTGATTATCCAAAGCTTATTACTTCCTTTACATCATACTAGATTTGATGAGATTTTTAACATTAACAAAAATGGTAAATATTAGGAGTAAGAAGGACAAGAAGCTGTAATGGGAAGAAACTATACCCTACGTCTAATGACTCCAAAGAGGAACAGCATACAATGGGAGTGATTCATCAACAGACTAAAGCAGAAAATCATACAAGTTCCTTTCACTATGATGATAATGAAACCCCTTTAGGCATGAATGCTCCACATAATTCAGAAAGGATTAATAAGAGAAACTACCAATCAGAGAACAGCAAATCCAGTTATTATCACAAGCAGTACTACAACAAGTGGAAGTCCACGACTGTTACTTCCAACAGGGATTACCATTGATGGAACAACACCATTGATGAAACAACTAGATGGATTTAGTGACTCAATTAGGTTCATAGGTAGGTACTAGGCTATCTGCCCAAGGGCATTTATCAGCCTAGCCAGAATGTGTTGGCTTTCACCTCCCTTTTAAATTAGTTTCCTGGGCCTCTGTCTAGCAGGGCCATTGAAGTGATCTCAGGTGTAAATTTACGATTTCCCATCCACTCATCAAGATTTCTCTTGAAGAGAGTCAGTGAGGGGCTTTGCCTAACATAAACAGGGATTCTATTCCAGAGTGAGGGAAGTCTCTGGGACAGGAATCTATCCCTCCAGCATGTCCTGTTTATTGTTGTGCTGAGGTTTAATTCACTGGAGCGTGTGGCTCTAAGAGATTTGGTTTTCTTGAGGTGGAGCATGTCTATTAATTCTGGGTTGGACATAGCCTTATACGTCAGGCAGAGATCACCTCTGAACAGGTGGGAAGCAACCGAGTAGAGCTGGAGTTTCTTTAGTCGAGTTGCATAGGGCATCTGTTTGAGGCCCATGATCCTCTTGGTGAGGTACTTCTGTAGTCTTTCCAACTGTTGCAGATGTCAAGTAAGGTACATTCCAAATGGGGCATTGTACTCTATTATGGGCCTAATGAGTGATGAGCAGAGGGGCACAATGACCTCTCTTAATCTAGATGTGAACCCTTTCGTGATTAGGTGAACTACATAGAAGGAATTTCTAACCACTTTGGCAATGTGATTATCAAAGGAGAGGTTGCTATCAACCTGGGTCCCCAGGTCCCTAATTACATTTTCCGTACTTAGTCGATTACCACCTATGTGATAATTCGTGGGCACTTTGTTTTTCCCAAAGGGGATGACTATGCATTTTTTGGCATTTAGCTTGAGGCCATGGTTCTGACACCAGGTATCTGTCTCTGTAAGACCCTTTTGGAGGATGTCAGTGTCAGCCGGAGAGTCGATTATGGCCCCCAGTTTGCAGTCATCTGCAAACTTGGTCAGCCATAGTCCTCCCGTGCTTGCCTGTACCTCAGAGAAGTATATACCAAACAGGAGGGATCCCAGGACTGAGCCCTGTGGGACGCCACTTGTAACTGGTTTAGAGTCGGACATGGCACCCGCAACTCTGACCATGTGTGTTCTATCTGTGAGCCAGTTGGCAACCCATCTCATGACATAGGGATTAATGGTCAAGCTGGTGAGCTTATCTATGATGTCAGAGTGGGGAATGGCGTTGAAGGCCTTAGTGAGGTCCAGGTAGGCTGTGTGGACTACCTTTCCTACATCTATGGCCTTGGTAACTGTTTCAAAGAAGTCAACTAGGTTTAGGAGGCAGGATCTGCCTTTAACAAAGCTGAATTGGGTAGGGTCCAGTGTCTGGAGGTTCCCAATGTCTCTGTTTATGAGTTCCATGATGATTCGCTCCATAGCTTTTCAGACCAGGCTAGTCAGGCTTATAGGGCGATAGTTCCCAGGTTCTGTTGTGGCACCATCTTTGTGGAGCGGGATGACTGTTGCTGTATGCCATTCTTTGGGTACATAGCCTGTGGTAAGGCTGAGTTTGAACAGTGAATTTAGGTGAGGGTTTAGTTCATTTTGGAGCTCGTGTAGGACGCAGCCTGGGATACCATCCAGTCCCATTGATGCTGTGTTTTTAGCTTTGGAGAGGGCTGTTTTTACCTGTGTGTCTGTGATGTGTGGGGCTCTGCATTCTGGAATGGACACGGGCCCTTTTGGGGTGAGGGAGGGGTAAAGTTTGCACTGAACCTGTCAGCCAGGATGTTAGCAATGTCAGTTGGTTCAGTGTATTTTTTGCCATTTTGCACTAGCTCAGAGCATATCTGAGAGTTGCCACATAGATTCTTGACATAGCTAAAGAAGGCTTTGTGATTATCTTTAGAGTCTTTGGCAATTTTTCTTTTAAAACTGGCCTTGGATGATTTTATGAGGGATTGTAGTTTCTTGCTAATATTGATCAGTGATGCTTTTCCTTTTTGGGATTCTGCTCTTTCACATAATAGTTTCCTCCTTCTGTTGTATAGCTTATTTATAGCCAGGGACCACCAGACTGGTTTCCTCTTTTTGGAGGAGTGAGTCTTGATTTTACTTGGGATGGCTTGATCCATGCATTCCTGTAGGTGCGCATAGAATGCATTTGTAAAAGATTCTGCGGTTTGGGCAGCATTATTTTTTAGCAAGGGGGCTTTGAAACTTTCCACTTCGGTCTTGAGAAGTGTGAAGTTGGCTTTTAAAAAGTTTTTCACAGTGGTTTCCTTGACTGGGGGTGGGGTTGGGATGTGGATGTCCAGTGTGATTAGTTTATGATCTGATCTTACCAGCGAGGGGTTTACCTCTGGTGTGGAGCACTGATCCCCCATGTTGGTGATGATCAGGTCCAATATGTTGTCACCTCTTGTGGGCATGGTGACCAGCTTTTCCAGGGTGTTTGAGTTTATAAACTCTAGGAAGCGTTGGGCAAAGGAGATTGTACTTGAGTAGTTATCCCAGTCAATGTCTGGGTAGTTGAAATCTCCCAATATCATGGTGTTAGGAAGGACCTTTATATTTTCCAATGTTCTCAGGAATGTTGAGTGGGGGTCCTGAGACAAAGTGGGTGATCTGTAGCAAGCTACAATCTGAAAAGCAGCCTTGCCCACTGTTAGTTGCACATGGATGGTCTCTAAGGCCTCGTGCTGTGCTACTACCCTGGTGGTGTGGGTATCCTTTATAAAAATGGATACACCCCCTCCTTTTACATTTCAGTCCGGGTTCTGGGGCCAAAAGGTATGGTATGAGTTGTAGCCTGGTAGTGCTGGGTTGCTCTCTGGAGCCTTAAACCAGGTTTCTTTTACTGCACAGATATTGATTTTCTCCATGCTAAGGAGTGCCTCGAGTGTGTGCATTTTGAGGTTTAGACTTCTGGCATTGAGTAGCATTACCCTCAGTTTTTGGTTACTTGTGTTGTTTATGGAGGTGGGTTTGTCTTTTGAGCCTTGCCTAAAAAAGGCACTATGGGGGTGGCAAGAGCCTTGGCCAGTATTCGAAAGCCTAAGGGTGACAGGTGCAAGCCATCTCTGATGAAGCAGCGTGGCTTGTCGAGCATGTCATCCCATGCTGACAGACACTGGATCCCCTTTGAATGACACCAATAGCTTAGCCAATTGTTAAAACTGATAATTTTTTCTTGGTACTGTGACATCATTCTTGGTGAGGGTAAGATGCTACTCAGTGTCAGGGTCATACCAGCCTGGGCTACATGATCACAGAGCTCCTCTATGTCTCTTTTCATGTAGTCCAGGGAGGTACATCTCAGGTCATTCACACCAACTTGTACAATGACAGAGTCATATTTGTACTTGTTTTGGAGTGACCTGAGTGCTTGTGTTATGTGGCGGATCTTGGCACCCAACAAGCAGCTTACAGTAACCTTCTCCTAGTTCAGTCTAGTGAGTGGAACGTCAGTGTGCCTGACAACAGAGTCACCTATTACTAGTGTATTGGGTGTGTTGTTAGGCCTTAAGGGCTGAGGTTGAATGGCACACTGACTTCATGACGTATGTGATACGTGGTTGTTGTTTGAGGGTGGAGATTGCTTGGATGTCTGCTTTGGAGGTCTCTGCTGCTTAGGCAGATTTTTATTTAGAGCCTTCAAGTATGTTTTTGTGTATTTATGTATGTTGTTTGCTGGTGCATGTATGACTGGTGAATGTGAGACTGGAAGTGTGGTGCAAGTGTTTCCCTTCTCCTCCTGACTGGCTATTCCAGCCTTGGGTTGAGAGAGCTTGGCCTCCAGTTTGGCTGTATAGTTGCATCTCTCACATACATTTGTATTTGTTGGAAGGAGGAGAGGGTAGTCTGTGTACATGAGGAAATTGTAACATTGCCTCAAGATTCCCAGATTCACCAGCTGGACTGGAGATTATACCTGAAACTGCCCTTTGGACATGCCTGTATGGATAAATGAACTGATTTGCTGATTGTCCAGTAGGGATGAATAGGGAGCCTTGTACTACTGTATAGTAAAGGGGAGGTGTAGGGTTTTCATTTATTAGTGCTTACTGAGAGCTTGGAGCAAGTGCTGGGCTGTAAAAGGAAAGTTAGAGTGCTTTATTTGAGAGTTTGACTAGTTCTAAGGGGAAAAATTGAAGAGCAGACTTCGTGGAGTCTGGAATAGTTTAACCCTAGCTAACCGGCACTGTGCGGTGCATACAACCGCTCAAAACCACGCAAGTGCGGATTTTAAGGCAGGGAGATGAAAGAGATAGGAATTAGCCCAAAACAGCCAATAAACTACTAGTTGCTGGGCTGAGACCACTCTTCCAGGGACAGATAGGCTGCTCAAAGCTCCCCACTCTCACTGGTGAGCAGAGAAACTTCCGCCTATCCAAGTAAGGATATGGGCAACACAGGAACTTATACCACAGCCCTGAATTCAGCAGAACCTGAAAACTGGGCTAGACTAGCTTAGAAAAGGCGGGAAACAAGAATATTTTTTTTTGTTTTTTCTTTTTTTAGCAGAAGATATCAGAAGATACAATAAACTTTCACAAAAACACTTTAAATGCTTATAACAGGCTAACGCACTTTAGTGTGTAGCCTACAACAGTTAAACAACACAAAAAATGACTTAAACGACTTTAAAAGTGCAAAACAGCAAAAAACAGTATATTATGCAGCAAAGAATTTTTTTTTAAGGCACAGAAATGCTAGAAATTGCTTTTCAGCGAAATTAGCAGTCACAGAAAAAATGCAGAGATTGCTTCATCAGGTACTGTACAAGTTTCTTCTTACAAGAATTTTAGTATTTTTAACTACCATCATACGGCTGTTAGTGCTACATACCACAGCCTTTTTTTAAAAGGCTTCAATTTTATTCCTTTTGGTAATACCAATTTAACAACTATGTTATGTGACTTTAAATTATTTACCAGAAATTTAAATCTGTCAGTGATGTTTCATGGGTGACATGGTACACAGGAAAAACAACTGCAAAGAAAAACTACCTTTACTCCACACTTAAATCCAGCTGTTTTAACATTTGAAAAATTATGTGAACATGACATCAGGACTAATTTGTTTGTCAAAACCAAACTTTTTTTTAATTTAACCTTGGAAGAAAAAACTATTATTAAATTAGGTGGCAGGTGACAAATCCAAACATTTTATGAGACCTGACAAGGGTGGGGATTTAGAGGTGGTGGATGCTATACATTATTCTACAAGAATACTAAATATTTTATCTTATGAACTTACTTATACCATAGTATCGAGAAATGAAATTATGATTGTGTATCGTAAAATTGATCGAACGTTATATGATTTATTTATAAAAGGTACAGTTTCTCAAAGTTTATTTAGATTCTTGAAAGTTAAGAATCCCATAATTTCATCTTTCTTTGAGATTTCAAAAATTCATACTAGCACTTAGAACCCATCATTTTGACTAACTGCTTTAGTCTGCAGGTCCAAGACAGAACCATTAATGGAGTATGTTGATTTTTGAAGTTTTTTTATGAGAAGGCTGAACACATATTAAAGGATTTTTGGCTCTTTTTAAACTGTATAAGGCAAATTAGTTTGTGAGACAATTCTCACTTTATTACTGCAATTGTCAAAATGCATTTTGGGGAATTTCACAGTAACAGAGATTGGAGTGGTTTAATTAAATTTTATTGCATTTGGATTGTACTAATAGTATTGAAAACCAATGCATATTCAATTAATGGAAATTGTCTTGATGGACAATTTCATGTTTTTTGAAACAGAATATTTTAAACAGCTGGCTGGGTAGCAATGGGTGCTGCCTTTACCCTTGTCTATGCAAACTGTGTAGTCTGGATATGGGAAAATTGTTTGTTTTTGAATTTGAATTTGTTAAATTTTTGTAAAGCCTATAATCTCCATTTTAATGATATTTTTATTAAATGGACAGGTAGTATTGAACAGTTGAAAATTTGTTGTTTTTGGAATCTATGACTAATATTCCTAAGATTTACGTATAGGATTGACTATGACAGCATGCATTATTTGGATATTACAATATCCAAAGATTTGTTTGAAAGTATTACTGTATTTATAGAAAGCCAACATACAGTAAATTCATTTTTATTTTTTACTACTTGCCATCTTGTTCACCCAAAGAAGGGCCTGGCTTGGAGTCAAATGATATGTGCTGACAGAATTATCTCAGATGATGAGTTATTTGTAGTAGAGACTGACAAACTCCAATTCATCATTTTTAAAAGGGGGGTACCTCATTGGTCCTGTAAATTGGATAATGCAAGAAGTGACTGAAGGGGAAAAAAGCAATAAATACAAGCTGATTTTAAAATATGGTTTAAATTTTATTGCACAAGGACACAACATTTGAGAGTGGCACTCCCATAACTATGTAGTACTCTGTGGATAGTAGAGACACAATTGAGGTGATTTCTAAATACTGATAGATTTTAATTAATGCAGATCTTCCATTAGATGTTACAGGACCAAAACAACATTATTTATAAGAGAAGATCTAATGTTAAAAACATCTTGGAGTCAAATAAAAAAAACTTATAAAGGCGAATGCATGTGAAAATAATGTGGATACTGCTCTCAGTGTCAATATATTCATGAGGCTAACTGCAAGGCTATTTTTAACATAAGCTGCAGGGACAGAGGTACATTTATTTATTTATTTACTTACTTATTTGCTATTTGTTAACCGGGTTGGTCTGGCTGGGCAGGTGCCCTTTTTCAGCAGAGACCCGAGGAGAAACTGTCGCTATTAATTCATCTAAAGCAACCAATATCTTTTGTTTTAAACATAAGCAAACTACATGAGGAATCAGAAAGCAAGTTCATCACAATACCATAGCACAGATGAAATGGCATCATCACTGTAAATCAAGAAGTTATTATCCATCTGTACAAACAGTTGGTAAGATACTATCTAAGGCACTGCATGCATAGACCAAACAGAGTCATTTTAGAAAAGGGACATAATCTACGGTCCTTCTTCACAGATTGTCACATAGTGGCAACAAAAAATGTACACATATAGTTTTATAGAAATACGTAGAGATGTGACATGATAGAAACATTTAGGTACCTGAAGGATGTCAGTAGTGTCCAAATGGATCATCTGTCAAAAAATAAAAATAAAACCTGCATTGTTTTGAGAATAAAAGAATACAATCTGAAAAATATGAACTAGAGATCTCAAGTGATACATGAGGAAGGACTATTTCACAAAAAAATGGTGGGTTATTGGAATAGCCTGCATAGGAATAATATAGTCAAAAACTAAAAGGGAATAAACAGTGCAGTGATCAAAGTAAGCAAATCTCATAACAGATAAAATATTAAATAACCTACTGGTTAACTTTGACCTTTAATTTATTCAGTAAGAAGGGTTAGAGAAGTGGTGTAATGGTTAAGGTGTTTACCTCACAGATAAAAGGTACAGGACTTGATTCTCACCTTGGGAAGCATGGCTAAGCTTGTAAAGATCTCCTGAGGTCATTAGCATTTTAAGCAATTATGAACCCTTACAGTTTAGACGATTAGCCATGCCAAGTGGTTTACATTTAATACAAAACAAATGACAAGGGGGCTATTTGTACAAAATTGTTCAGAACGTAACTAACTATAAAATTAGTATGTTCTGTATATATACATTTTAAAAAGGTAGACATACATAGATACAACACAGAAACATGCTCACACACGCACACAAGCACACACATGCATGCTTGCACAAACACACACAATATGTTGATATATGATAGGTTTTTCATGCTACCAATAGCATGCTTTTCTTGTCATTTTGCTCACTCTGCAGATGTTAAATTATGATAATTTTCTTTGACGCTTTCTTTAATCTAAAGTAGGCAAACTTAATTTGTCCTGCCTTTCTTCATCCTCTGGTATGCCTTAAATGCCATACAAATGTTACTTGATGAAAAGTACTTCTTATGGGGGAGTTGAGTTAAGAAATAAGTTTGCATTTAACTTTCATATCGAAAACATGATTAAGCATCTGTACATATCTTTTAACCATTTAATACTTGAGTCAAAGCAAAGACTCCTGTGGTACTGAAGTGAGCAAGCCACTGAACTGCCTCGGTTATTGTAAGTGCATTACATTATAATCTAGTAGTTAATTCAATATACAGTGTGAGTTATTGTTCAGTCATACAAATCATTGTCTTTTTTCCTAGCCTTCTAAAGTTAACGGTATAGCTCAGCTTGCTATATTTTCATATAAATGCATATAGCATTTTTGATTCTATTTGAAGTATACTATGCTCTAAAAATATTGTTACTTATGAGTGTTATTTCTCTCAGATGCATATATTTAAAGTTTTTGAGCTTTTCCTAGCATTTTGACATACTGCATGTGTTCAGGAAATGCTTTTTTGATATGTTTTAACATGTTTGCATTTGAATGGCACAGTTCCATACTAGATATTTAGTGTCATTAATAATTTATTTCATAGTTCATTCTGTAGATAATAGCTATATGTCATCTGGTCAAATAACCTGCCTGTTTGTAAAATGACTTGTTTCCCAAATATACATGGATAAATAAATAAAAATGAAAATACTTTTCCCACTTTGACCTTTTGTCAGTATTTAACCATCTCAGAAGTGTGACCCCAAGTGCATTATTGGTATCATGTATAAAATAATGCAAGGACTCTAGAGAAATTAGTTTTCAAATATATCTAAGATCAAATGCATCAAAGCATACCAATGACACATATTATTTCAATAAATGATGATGCAATAAAACATTTGGCACAAAATAAATAAATAAATAGATTAATAAATAAGCACAAAACATTCTGTCCTAAGATGCAATCCTGGAGTGTTTACTTCTTTAAGTCTTAACTGTAGAACTAGGACATGTTTATTTTAATATAAGGGGATTCATGTCCATTAAAGTAGAAGTATCCCCCTGTAAGAATGAAACCACTTATAAACACATCACAGTAATAAATAAGCAAAGCTCAGCCACAATAATTTCATATTTACTCTGATGGCACCCTATTCTATTTTCCACCACCACTGCTGTCACATATTTATGTTACTATAACTGTGGCACATTTCTGACTCACTGTCAGTATCTGTTGCATTTAAAGGCTTATATGAAAATCTACTTATATAGAAGGCAGATTCAGAATTATGCATCACTACTTTGCAGAGTCTTTTAATTTAGTCACTTTACACCATGGTGTGTTGCATCATGAGCTGTCGTTGCTGCTGCTGGCTTCCACTCTGCACTAATACGTATATCCTTATGACATAAATACTTTTTACACAGCTTAATATCTGCTATAATGACACAAAGAGACAGTTATGCCTACTAAGGCCTCTGTTTAAGTATGTTTAAGTATGTTTAACATTCCTCTTTTCTAAATCCCTCCTTTCCTGATTATGCTTTCTCCAGTCCTATGCTTATGAGTTCACACAATATGTACTTTTACAGTTAAAGTAAGTTGTTGGTCACTATAATCTGCCACCTGTGCCCTCTTCCAACTTCTGACTCTCTTGCACAGGGTGATCCCTTCCACATCTTCCCAACATGATTTAGCCTCCTGTAAAAATGATTCCCACTGCATTTGTCTCTTCTAGTATCTAGTGAGGATAGCTCCAACTCCAGCATCTGTCTTTTCTAGTATCTAATGAGGATAGCTCCAGCTCCAGTCTGTCTCTTTTAGTATCAAGTAAGGATTAGCTCCAGCATCTGTATCTTCTAGTATCTAACGAGGATAGCTCCAGCCCCCACAATAGTCTCTTCTAGTATCTGGTGAAGGAAGCTCCAGCTCCCACATCTGTCTTTTATAGTTTCTAGTGAGGTTAGCTTCAGCTCCTAATCTGTCTCTTCTAGAATCAAATGAGGATAGCTCCAGCTCATGATCTGTCTTTTCTAGTGTCTAGTGAGGATAGCTCCAGCTCCAGCATCTGTCTCTTCTAGTATCAAGTGAGGATAGCTCCAGCTCCTGATCTGTCTCTTCTAGTGTCTAGTGGGGATAGCTCCAGCTCCAGCATCTGTCTCTTCTAGTATCAAGTGAGGATAGCTCCAGCTCCTGATCTCTCTTCTAGTGTCTAGTGAGGATAGCTCCAGCTCCAGCATCTGTCTCTTCTAGTATCAAGTGTGGATAGCTCCAGCTCCTGATCTCTCTTCTAGTGTCTAGTGAGGATAGCTCCAGCTCCAGCATCTGTCTCGTCTAGTATCTAATAGGGATAGCTTCAGTGCCAGCATCTGTCTCTTCTAGTATCTAGTAAGGATAGCTCCAGCTCCAGTATCTGTTTCTTCTAGTATCTAATGAGGATAGCTCCAACATCTGTCTCTTCTAGTATCTAATGAGGATAGCTCCAGCTCCTGCAATAGTCTATTCCAGTATCTAGTGAAGGTAGCTCCAGATCCCACATCTGTCTTTTTTAGTTTCTAGTGAATATAGCTCCAGAATTTATCTCTCCTATTATCTAGTGAGGATAGCACCAGCTCCAGCATCTGGCTCTTCTAGTATCTAATGAGGATAGCTCAAGGTCTAGCATCTGTCTCTTCAAGCACCTTTCTGGTCATATCTTTTCCCCCTCTGTCATTAATACCTTTTAAGTAGGGCTGCTCTGGACACTTTAATATGACCATAAACCGTGACACGGCAGATGGGAGTAGTGCTTTCTGTTTTGTAGAGTCTCTCCTTTTGATGATGAAATACAACATTCTGCCAACCACTAGCACATGGTGGTCTAATCCAAGTGTGACGAACACCACCTTGATGCATTTCTACTTTTATTGCCATTAGCTATACTCCCTTGGGATAATAATTCATATCATCATTGCTGTGAGCCAAGTGCAGTGTTTTGTATTTGTAAGGTCTGAACCCCAACTACTTTCTGTCTTTGCCCACTTTCCAACTCCTTCTTTATCCCCCCCCCCCCCATACTCCACTGCTGCTCTTTTGTTGGTGTCATCATTAAAGAAGCTAATCCCCATTCTTACTCCCTGACATATATCTAACATACATGAACAAGTACTCTACCCAGGACTAACCACTGCAGTACTCCTTGGTCAGTTCCTAACTGCTGACATCAATCCTGTCTGTGTCCTTGCCATTAGATGTGCTGCATTACACTTCCTAAGTCATGGTCCTACAGGCAGCTCTTGCAGTTTTCATAGCAGCTGCCTGTGCATGTCTAAACTAAAGGTTATGTGAAGTGTAAAAAAAGTATTGCTATCTGTAGTCCCCTGTGAAATCAACCCACTCATTCTGGATCAGACCTGCTTCACAGCTCCTCCTAATCGTGATCACATGATGATTGCTGTCTTAAAGATTGCTGCCCTCCAGGAAATCAACCAGATTTTCCATCAAGATCCTTTTCATGACTTTTTCTGCCATTGCTGTTAAACTAATGGGAATATAGAGGCACAGGGAACTAATGGCTCTGCTGGACAGAGGCACAGGGAACTAATCTAAGGGGGTGGCGAAAGCCAACACATTCTGGATAGGCTTGCCCTTGGACAGATAGCCTAGTACTTATCTATGAACCTATGAACCTATGAACCTATAGTTTCCCAGATTTCTCATCTTTCTTCCTTGTATTTTGCACTTTTAACATCTTCCAACCTTAATGCACTTTTTGAACATGTAAATTGTGAAAACTGTTTTTTATTACTTCTAAGTTATGTAAAATAAATTATAAAACATGATTTGATTATATTTTTGGCATTTTGTTTGTTGACCTTCTAACTTTAATTTTATTTTTATGTGTGCATTTGACTGTGTGGTTTAGCACATGTTCTGTGTTGTTTCGTTTTTCCTTAAAGTCCCTGTACAAGATTTTGCTCTTCTGCCTTGTGACAGTTACCAGGTAATCCTTGCCCCAGACCTACAGTGAGAATACAAACTGTTCTATTCCCATAAATGACCAAAACTCAATGTATTACTATCTTGATGAACCTTGTTTTCATTTACCTTAAATCTTTTATCTTTTTGCAGAAGCCAGTGAAATAGTCATCCATTTTCTTATAGAAATCTGTTTTCTAATTTCCCAGGAGTTTGCTATGATGTATGTTATATCCAAACACATACCAAGGGGGAACAATGACTTAACAGGTTCACTTGAGCTGCCACAGTTTATACCTTTACTAATATCTCAGAAAGGTGTTAGTAGGTTTGCTGAAATGTCTGCTTTAGCATTTCACTCTAGCTTTCCTATAATCTAGGTATATTACGTTTATCTTGAACTATTTTCATGAGACATTTCTCAGTGACTTCCTCTATGTCTAAAAAATGCTAATCAGCCCTTAATTTCCTAGTGTTTCCATGCTCTGTTCCTTAAATACTGATATAACATTGGTTACGTTGCTTGTTTCTGAAACTGTATTTTTATACACTGATTAAAAACAAACTGAAGTACAAGGGTCAGTTCCTCCACTACTTCCTTTATTAACTTTGGATAAATGCCATCTGGTTTGCATGTTTTATATGGTCTGACCTGCTTGAAGCTGTTTTATATTTCATCTTTTGTTATTGTAAGGCGTTGTTCATTGTTTCCTGATTTGTATGCAACTTTTTCCCTTTGTAGTCAGTATATTAAAACAGAATGTATTCAGTATTCCTGCCATCTCTGTGTCATTTGTTATTAGTAAACCTTGTATTTTATTTGGACATGTGCCGTTATCTAGCTGTAGAACTGATTTCAAACAAGAAAAGCTTTTATATTTTGCTTATTATTTGGCAGCTGACTTCTTATACACCTAACATTTCTGAAAAGTTTTCTCTTGCTGCTCTGAACTGATTTAAAAAGCTACTGATAACTTTCAGACAAGTTTAAAAATATATACATGGTCTAGCCTCTGTTTCTTCATTAGTGCTTTGTGTTTTTGTTCTGCTGTTTACTACAGAGGAGTTTCTGCTATGAAAACAGTATCATGTTGCAAATCCTTAAGTGACAGAGCACTGAAGCAATATCCCATTTCTCCATTGCTAAGAGGTCAGAGGTCATTGTGCTACAACACAAGATTATGATTTAAAGTAAGGATTAGAGTTTAAGCTAAAGAAACATATGGATTCCAAACGAACATTAGGGGACAAAGGTCATCTATTCATGCAAACTCGAAAAGTTCCATAATGAAGTGATAAGAAAAGGGATACCTATAAATTTGGATTTAAACTATAGTAGTAATAGAATTTTATCTAATTAGTGTACATTTCAACATTTCTTTAAAACAAACATGTTTTGTGTGTGTGTGTGTGTGTGTGTGTGTGTGTGTGTGTGTATATATATATATATATATATATATATATATATATATATATATATATATATATATATATATACATATGCACCACACACACACACACACACACACACACACACACACACACACACGTGTATATAAATATAGATAAAATCCAAAATAAACCACAGATAGAGACTAATAATTCTTTTCTCAAAAAAACATGAACATAAACAATGCAAAGTAAAGCAGCGGAGTAAAGCAACAGCTAAGCTAGCATAAAAAATCTTGCTTAATATAAAAAACAAAGGTAAGTTCTTTCACATACAGCTTCATCAGACCTATAAAAACACATAAGTTAGAATCTCATTATATAGGCGGAGTTCTAATTAACAAGATAAAAGGTAACCAATAACAACAGGTCATCTGTTAATCCATTAAATAGAACTAGAACTATACATAACACATTTAAACCTACACATATATAGGTAAATGAAACATAAATAAATATAAAAATATGCATAAAAAATATATACATAAAAATATATACAGAAATACATCAAACATTTAATGAATGCCTTTCAAAACAGGTTTGCGGGGAACTTTCTCATTCAGTCCCCTACCAAGATCTTCCCTTAATCTAATGATCCATTTAACCTCCCTAGTCTCTGTGTGGTTACAAATATCCCCTTCACGTAGGTCAGGATGAACAATGTCCATCACTAAGAACTTAATCACATGTTCAGGGCCTGTATCTAAAGTATAGGAGAGGGTCATAGAGGGTATTCTACCTAAATCAGCTGTTGATCTATTCTCAGAACTATCCAATGGTCTTCGGGAAAAATAAGGCTTTGCTACTGTGCCTCTCAGACCAGGAATCATTCCTATCAATCTCTCTTAAACCATAACCTCTTATACTTTAGATACAGGGATAATCTCATATATAAAACAAAAATGTTTAAGGATGTTATAAGGAAATACTGGAGTGTTTTGACCTCTGATCCTAAGATAAATGGAGTGGTAGGAACGACACCAAGTTTTTGCTATAAGAACAAAAAGTCCTTGAAGAGGCTGCTCTGTTATCCTAGACATGTTACTGGTGTGGTAAATTGTCTGAGTAGTGTAACTCTTCTTGTGGGAAATGTAACTACTGCTGTTATATTAATAGCAGCGGTGTGTTTCTACATCCTGATACGGGCTTACAACATACTTTTAAAATTAATGCTGAATGTACTACATCACATGTTGTTTATCTGAGCTACTGTGTGGTTTGCAGAGCATTCTACATTGGTAAGATGGACAGACAGCTTAAAGATAGAATTAGAAAACATGTTTATAGTGTCCGTGTCCATTCGGTCAACAATGCCCTTTCTAAATCGTAACCAAACAGAGACTAGGGAGGTTAAATGGATCAATTAGATTAAGGGCAGATCATGGTAGGGGACTAAATGAGGAAGTTCCCATTAAATCTACTTTGAAAGGGCATTCATTAAAAGTTTGATGTATTTTTGTATATATTTTTATGTATATATTTTTTATGCATATTTTTATATTTATTTCTGTTTCATTTACCAATATATGTGTAGGTTTCAATGTGTTGTATATGGTTCTAGTTCTGTCTAATGGATTAACAGATGACCTGTTGTTATTGATTACCTTTTATCTTGTTAATTAGAACTCCATCTATATAATGAGATTCTAGCTTGTGTGTTTTTATAGGTCTGATGAAGTTGTATGTGAAAGCCTTTACTTTTGCTTTTTATATTAAACAAGAGTTTTTATGCTAGCTCGGCTGTTGCTTCACTCCGCTGCTTTAATTTGCATTGTTTATATGTAAATATATAGTTACACACTTAGTCAATGCACACTTAATGAAAAGAAAACTTAGAAACTTAAACCAATCCAGTCACACATGTAAGATCCACAGTAAGCTGCAATATCATCACTGGAGAGTCTAGTGCAACAAAATATAAAATATAACATGAATAACAAAATACAACATAAAGCATAGCATTTAACTAATAACATTAAAATATAACACAAATCAAACACCAACACTGGTGGTCTAGAAATTCATCACTGGGAATACAATGACATGGGAGGCCTTGGTACCCACACACCTCATATAAATGTAAGAAATTCGAAGAAATACAAACAAAACAATAGGAGTAACTGGCAAATGTACTTTTGACAAATCAAGACTGACAGTGCTTGGAATTTAATATACAAAAGAGTAGATAACTATTTTTCACACAGACACACATCTATGTACATATCGAGGTTTACTATTGATGTCTGGAAAATCCAATGCTCGACCGATTAAAATGTCGAGCCGAAATGTGGAAATATGTACCATCGAAAAGGCAAAATCTTAGAACTACATTAATCATGTACCAGAATTCTGTCTGTTCGACATAGTATTAGGTGACATCTGTCACGCAAGCTATGCCTCGTAACTTACCATTAGACTATCAAGTCAATGGCACATGGATTTTACCATTTTACAGAGGGGCAAGCCACCTACACCACCAGCAAATAGTATATACCAACTCCAAGAGCACACTACAGTGAGGAAATAGGTAATTCCCTGTACCTGACTGTACCACCATCTCCACTCACAATACTGAACTCAGACTACCAAATTACACTGCACATTCGGTATTGTGCATTCGTTGTAGAATGGTTTGGCATTTTGCCAATTGGAAAAGTGCCTTTCAAACACATGCCATTCAATCACTGACACTATGGGATTTCAACAGTAAACTTATATATATATATATATATATATATATATATATATAGAGAGAGAGAGAGAGAGAGAGGTGTGTGTGTGTGTGTGTGTGTGTGTGTGTGTGTGTGTGTGTGTGTGTGTGTGTGTGTGTGTGTGTGTGTGTGTATATATATATATATATATATATGTGTATGTATGCATATACATGTGTGTTTGTATAATTATATAACAAAAGGTTGAAATGTTAAAAGATAAAAATAGAAAACATCAACAAAAACATGTTGACCATTCATTATGTTGACAACATTAAACAGCAAAACTCAATATATTAAAAATGGAAATAAATTTCCTTTTTCATTGTACTACTCATACACTTCAGCTCAAATTTGTCTGAATATGGACAGTGTTATAGAAAGGGCTTTTTTAAGGTAAGCTGCACATTGGTGTTAGAGCAGTAGCAGAGTTAGGGTTAGCATGCATTACTTCACCCCCTTTCTTCTTCTTAGTAATATGTGCTAACCCTAACTCCAACCCTGCCCTTAACCCTAAATTGCAGTTTACCTTAGGAAAACATTTTCCATAACACTATCACTACACAAAACAACATGGACACTCACCACACACACACACACACACACACACACACACACACACACACACACACACACACACACACACACACACACACACACACACACACACACACACACACACACACACACACACACACACACACACACACACACACACAGAAATATATGAGATAAACCTAACCCATTTCCTAAGTCTAAACCCGCACTCACAAACAGCCTTTACAAAGAAAGGCCTTTTGCACAAAACATAGAGCAGTTCACATATATCACCAAACTAGTGCTAACCAAGTGAACTGCAACCATATATCTATCTACCTATATATATATATATATATATATATATATATATATATATATATAGAGAGAGAGAGAGAGAGAGACAGAGAGATATGTATATATACACACACATGCACACATACATGCACACACGCACACACACACACACACACACACACACACACACACACACACACACACACACACACACACACACACACACACACACAATTGGCATTGTCTAGTGATTCTATCAACATGAGAATTATATTTTCCATTGGTTCCTATTTCACTAATAGATAATGCAATGAGATCAGTAGATGATAGGGTTAAGGAAGTTTCTCCATTTGTCCTCAGAGTTTATAATAAATTGGAGGGATGTGGGTTTGCAGAGCCATATTGGGGTTTGCAGGGAGTTTTGCCCCTCTGCAAAAATACTGTTTTTGTGTCTTTTGTTAATTTCAAAGGAAGGCATTTTTATTTTTTGTGATGACTTTTGTTGAGGTTAAAGTTCTTCATGTACATGCATATATATGCACAAAGACACACATACATATATAAATCATCAACCCTGTTTTCCCATTTTCTACAGGGTTCAGGGGTTTCGTCAATTATCACCACCTCTCACAATTTAATGCTACTCTCCTACCTCCTTCAACAGTCAAGCCTGACTGTTGCTGGTCTTCTCTTACATAATCCATGCATCTCTTTGCTGGATTTCCTCATTTCCACTTGCCTTCTTCCTAACGCTCCCAAATCTGCATCAGATTGTCTTCTGCTTTTCTGCCCTGTGCCTAAATCACTGTAATATGTTCTCTTTGACCTTCTCTGGTATTGGAGCTACTTTGGCTTCTGCTCTGATGACCTCAATTCTTCATCTGTCCTACAGTGTGCATTCTGCCACCTGTCTCAGGCACTTCATCTCCAACTCCAGCTCCTGTAGCTTCCTCAACTGCTCTGTTTCACTGGCCACAGGTTTCTGTATAAAACAAAACTACCAGTTGTACCACTGTTTTGTGTAATATATATATATATATATATATATATATATATATATATATATATATATATACACACACATATATATATATATATATAGAAGAGAGAGAGAGAGAGAGATATGGATAGACTTATGGATAGCTAGACAGATAGATAGATAGATAGATAGATAGATAGATAGATAGATAGATAGATAGATAGACAGATTAATAAGCAGTTAAAAAAAACACAGCACTACCCTGTTATAGTATAATGACCATCACCATAACTGTCAGCAAACCAGGTTTCCTCCATAGCTGATTAGCTCCATTTCCAGAAGCAAACTTGGTTTACTGTCACTTGTGGTAATATTTGTCCAAATAAATTTACTGTTATAACATAACAATGTGATGATGTGTTTCTCTGATCATTATGCATGCATGTTGTTTTGCCCTTTACACTTTTGTAGATATACATACAGTATATATCTGTACATATTTATATATATGCATTGGGTAATAGTGAAACTATCATGCAAAATTATAGTAGCCTTTTATCTTGAGCTTTCATTCATTATTTTATACATATGACACACAAGTACAATATATTTTAGTATATAAATATATATAGAACATATAAGAATATATATATTATATATATATATTATGAGGACAGTGCAGTGGTGCAGCGGTAGCGCTGTCGCCTCACAGCAAGAGGTTATCCCGAAAGATTCTCGGCTGAGGTGCCTTTTGTGTGGAGTGCATGTCATCCCTGCATTCATGTGGGTTTCCTCCGGGTGCTCTGGTTTCCTCCCACGTTACAAAGACATGTACACATGGCACCAAATTCTTCTCTTTGCCAACAGGGAATTCACAACAGCCATATTTCTCTGCAGCTGAATATCACTTCAGCCATGAGTTCCCAACCAAATGTATCACAGGGAAATGCATCTGAAGCCTTTCTCCCCGGCCTCTGCTGAATATTGGCTTTGTTCCAAGTCAGACTTTCTTGGTTAATAAAAATGATAAATATATATATATATATATATATATATGTGTGTGTGTGTGTGTATGTATGCAAACACAAATCCTGTTATTTTAGCAACTTTCTAAGTTTATGAGCAATATTTAAAATCAGTCCCTATTTTTAGGCCTTTGTCCCCCCATTATTTTAGGCTTTGTCCAGATTTCTTGCCTATGGGGAATCATTCTCTCATTTCTTATGATGAATGGTTCACAGATGCCCTGTACAACCAAGTAAATGGATGTATAGAGGCTACTGTACATTTGAGAAGTAAACCCAAAACAAACTCTAAAAACAAACCACACTGGTGGAATTCTAACCTTAACAATGTAAATAACAAAAGGAAAAAGTCATATCTGAAATCAGGAAGAAAAACTCCCATAATGATAAGGAGCTCTCTAATTAAATCAAAAAGGAAACTAAGAGGACTAATTAAGTCCAACAAGGCTACTTACGAGGTCAGGATAGACTTACAGGCAAAAGATAACCACAAGGCCTTCTACAGCTGTGTCCAAATACTCAAAAACAGCACACACCAATGTGCCAAACTGGTGGTCAGTGGTGTCACCTTCACTGAGCACAGTGACATAGCAAATTTGCTAGCTGACAAATTCAGCTCAAATTTCACCTCCCCTTTTCTCCCCAATGAAATACCTACTAGCATAACCTTCCCTCAACTATTAACAGGGAGCAGGTCCTTTTGGTGCTTGCTAATGTCAAAAAAACACTGCCTCAGTGGGTCCAACAATATCCCGGGATGCCTCCTAAATAGCTTGAAACATGACCTATCAGGAACACTTGAGCCACTTTTCAACTATAACCTCAAAACAGGTTTTGTACCATAAGAATGGAGAATGGTAACAGTTATCCCACTTCACAAGAGTCACCCATCAACCAACCCCAAAAACTACACATCAGTTAGCCTGACTAGTCTAATATGCAAAGCCATGGAATGAATTATCATGGAAATGATCAACAAAGACATAGGCAACCTTCAGACACTGGATCAAATGGGTTCAGGCATCTTGGCAGTGAGACATTTCTCTGTGATAAATTTGGTTGGGAACTCATGGCTGAAGTGATATTCAGCTGCAGAGAAATATGGCTGTTGTGAATTCCCTGTTGGCAAAGAGAAGAATCTGAAGTCATGCGTACGACTTCAATAACCAAATGCACTGGGAGATAATGTCCATGGCCCCCAAAGCAACATGAGACAGCAGGCAGTATGACAGGTGTCAGCAGCAGGCTGACCAGTGGGCAGGTCATAGACAGTAAAAATACAGTGCACAATGGGAAGTGCCTTTGTAATCAGTGTGTATCGACCACCACCCCATTCACAGTGTCATGGGAACATTACTTAAAATGCATACTGGAGCATAAATGTGACTACAACAGCATGCAGGGTTGTAGCTCCATAAGCATGTACTGTACACTGAACACACCACTCATTACTTATTTTAATTATCCACCAATGAGCTTTGAGTACTACTTATTTAAACAGCATTGTATGCTTTTGTTGCTTTACACTGAAGAAGGCTGTGATACTGTCCGGCCGAAACCGGTCTGTTTTGCTGTTTATATTTTCAATAAATCCTTTTATCAGGTCTCTGTATGCTGGCTCTTATTCTTTTTTGATTTCCTATATTGCTTTTGAGCCGTGCATTTGCCTTCGTGCAGGGGGTCTTTTTTGCATGTTACACTCATCTCTACATCCTGCTGGGGCCGGTGATCCTGATACAGACTGCGTGGACTTTGCTGCAGTCATTCGTGTATATTTTCAAATTACTTTTTATTTTTCTCAAGACTATTTTGGTGGATTATTTATGTTGCCATTTGTGGTCATCCATTTCATCTAGTCATTTGGGTTTATCCGACTATTTTTACTTATGCCACAACGGGATACTGGGTCGACGTCGGTTGCATCATTGTCGACTTATTAATGTCTTCTCAACATTCGGAGATGGTATTTTCATATGGACTGAGGTTTGACCTATCCTAATTTTTGGATTATCTTTTTATGTCAACGTAGACTTTGTTCATTCAAGATAACGGCGCATTAGGGCAATTGGACTGTTGGTGCTCATATACAGTTTGGACATTCGTACTATCTTTTACATATTAAGAAAGCCATTGTCGTCTATGTGTTACACTACTATTTACATGCTATCTTAGCGATAGCATTTTTTCAGTTGAAAATTATTCAATATGGGTCTATATACCTCCGTTGAGACTCGTTGACTTCGGGGGTTTGTCATGTGCTTATGAGAACTTTCTGGAACAATTTTTGTAATCTTTTCGTATTACATCTCATACACGAGTGTATTTTTTGCATCAAGCTATCTTGTTTTGGACTTTAATCATGGACAGCATTGCAATCTTTTGTATTAATCGGTATTCAGTGAAACTATGGCCTTAAAATCTTGTATTTGAACCGTATGCAGTGTATTAGTATTTTCTTGGTGCCTATAATCTCTTTTGTATGTCTGGTGTATACATAGGTTTGTGACTTCATATTACGGGCAATGTACATTGTTCTGGAAGATTTAGATTAACAGATAGTGCACTTTAGTATTTTGCATTTTACATGTTCATTTAAAAGGATATGAGTCTGACATAGTGTATTGTTATACAGTTATGGGAATTTTACTCTTTGGCTCTTTATGAAAATTATCATACTATCTTTTTAGTTTGTAATTTTCTTTCAATTGATATACTGTTTTTTGCAATTTACTGGTTATCTGGATCTAGATTTGGTCCGTGGCAGATCTATGTGTTTATGCACAACTTATTATTGTTAGAATTTTCCCAATTGTGCTTTGGAGGTTTCAGGGGCATTACTAGACCAAAGGTCCCTCTCTATAGCTGATTGCTTTATAATGAAAAAATTTTTTTGGAATTAATTCAATGCATACAGGGACTCATTATTTTAGTTAAACTATTGGCACTAATATTATTATATATTATTATTCATTATTCTGTGTTTACATTCACCCACATTTTGACTACAATGGTTACTATCCATTTGATCATTTGGGAGTTTACTCCATGGTAACATTTTTGCTATCTAGGTTGTACAGCAGTACAGCTTGTTTGCATTTGCATAGTACCAGTTTGAGCCTCTAATAGGGGTCTTGTTTCACACATATTGGTTCATTGATTCGAATACTTGGTCAGTGGTTACATTCTTAGTTTGGATTATACTGGTGTTGATTGCATCCGTTTTTTCAATCAGATATTTTTTATTAATAATGTTATTTTATATGACTTAGATTCTCAGCACCTCTCACATGAATATGCTCAAGGGTTTTTTCTCTGTTCTGGTTTATATTCATATTGCACAGTATTGACATAGTCAATCAGTTGTGGAACGCAGCTCTATAATAACAATTATTATCTTGGGTTATTATTAGTTAGGCTGCTATTGTTCTCTCAACTTCTAGGTCTTGTTTATTAATATATATTAAGCTGACATAGCGGTTTTGGCTATCATTGTCAGCCATTGGCAATATAAATTTGATACTAACATGGATCTGTCCAGTTTTATTACTGGTTTGGCTGCAGACAGGGAGGACCTGGGCGCCTTTGGGATTAGTTCATCTATCCATGATAACATAAATAAAAATGGCTCTATCAGTCCTGAATCCATTTGTGCAACTCTTTTTGACAATCTCAAAAAATATCTAAGATCTTTACGATCTAATATTTGGCATTCGAGATTATTCAAGGCTTACATTGCAGAAGGAATAACTCCGAGAGGATTGCGCATATGTATACAACCTCATGTGATAGATGCTGATGATGAACTAAATAGTCAATGGTCCAAAATACAACAAGATGCCACCATGGCCTTTGTTGTAGCTTTGGGTAACTTTCATGAGCGAGCAATTGATAGAAATATGGATGCAATAAACAAACTAGTTAGTGAACTCAAACCTTTTGAGCAGGAATCTTTTTTTAAAAAATCACTTAATAATGTAGCCACTGATTTACGTACTTTTGATGAACAGTTAAGGTCTAGAAAAATCAAAAAGTTTTCTAGAGACCAAGAAGATTATAAAAGTGCTAACCCTTTTTCTTCCAATGTTAAACATGTACGTTTCACATCCTTTCCCAAACATACTAACAAAAGGAAGAGACCTAGGTCAATTTTAAGAAGACGGAGTGCAGATACAGGGTCATCTACAGATGATATTTCATCATGCACTGATAATGAATCCCCAGCAGTATCAGGCTCACCGACCCCCAAAAGGATACCGGGATCAATCCCTTTAGGCCCAAATACCAGCGGGGTGGACGGAAACATAGAAGGCATACACAGCATTCAGGGTCTATTGAAAATGGCAATGAACAATTGAATGTTATTTCAAACAACAATGTTTTAAATTTGTCTAATTTTGAATTGTCATCCATTCATCTGTCCATCTTGAATAAAGGTCTTACTTTCATACCTGGCTTCATGGTTCCTGAAGATATACTGGCTCAGGACGTTATGTCCTTTTGCAGAAATTTAAATTTGAAATTGTTTTTTGGTGACACTGATAGTAACTTTAACAATGAGAAATTTGTCTATCACAAATCCAGTTTTTCTCCCCCCATGCATCCTATAGTACATCAGTTCCAGAATAGCGTGCTCAAAGATCTTCATTTTCGCAGCTTGGACATACGGTTTAAATCCAATAATTTGACTTGGGTTGAAAAACAAGCTATTCTGGAACTTCAGAACAATAAAGATATAGTTATCATTTCTGCAGATAAGGGTGGAGCTGTAGTTGTACTCAACTGGTGTGATTATGATAATGAAGCAAACAAACAGCTTTCTGACCAGAGATATTATTCTATCATGCCTATTGATCCTACTTTCAGGTTCAAAAAACAGATTGATCAATTTTTGCTCTTGGCCAGGGATGAAGCGATTATTAGTAATGAGGTTATGCACCAACTTATGGTCAATGAATCTACAACTCAATACATTTACTTCTTACCCAAAATTCACAAAGACCCCTTACATCCACCTGGTAGACCCATTGTATCTGGCAAAGGGTTTATCACTGAGCCTTTATCGTTGTATCTTACTAAACATCTTAAACCCCTTTTGGGTGTGGTGCGTTCACGGTTGCAAGATACGACCAATTTTTTGCAGATTATTTCAGACACACAGTTGGAACCTGATTGGCTTCTATGCACATTAGATGTAAGTGCCTTATATACCAACATCCCCCATCAAGCTGGTCTGGATGCAATGTCCTATTGGTTAGACGTATCTGGCTTATATGAAGCGAATTTCAATTCTTTTTTGGTGGGTCTAGCCAAACATGTGCTCACGAATAATGTCTTTTATTATAAGGACAATTGTTATTGGCAAACTAAAGGAACAGCAATGGGGGCATCTTTTGCCCCAATATATGCTGATCTATTTATGGCTTATGTTGAGAAATATATCATTTATGACTGCAATAACAATATATTCCTGGAACATATTGACATCTGGAGACGTTATTTGGACGATGTTTGGCTTGTATGGAAGGGTGATGAATGTCTACTAATGGATTTTGTTTCATATTTGAATCACAATCCATGGGGGTTACAATTCACGGTACACTATGATCTAAATACAATCACTTTTCTAGATGTATTTATCAAAAGATTACCAGATCATACACTAGGTACTGAGGTATATAGAAAGTACCCCCAATATAATACTATTTTACATGCCTCCAGCTTTCACCCACCTCATATTGCACGAAACATCCCAAAATCACAATTTGTACGGACTAAACGTATTTGTTCTGAGGATTATTCCTTTCAACAACATAAGGGCGATTTAACCAGCAGATTTAAATCTCGGGGCTACAAGATGGGAAATGTATTAAAGGCCAGTCATCAGGTCAACTCTATGGATAGATCAGAACTTCTCAGTTATAGAGACCATTCAACAACATTACCACAACCGATTAGGTTCTTAACGACCTATGCCAGAAATTCTGATAGTCTTATTTCAAGTGTGCATAGACATTGGAATATTTTGCAATGTGACAATGAGCTTGCAAATATTGTTCCGGACAGATGTTTATTTTCATTTAGGAAGGGGAAAAACCTCAGTTCTTTTTTCAATCATTACAAATGTGGAAATAGCGAAAAGAATTCACAATTTTTACAAACTACTTTGATGGGTGAACCATTGTATGGCTGTTATCCTTGTGGTCATTGCACCAATTGTCAATATGTAAGCAAATCAAAGCAATTTTCTAGCAGGAATTGCTCTTCAGTTTATGATCTGCATTTTTTTGCCAATTGCAGTAGTGATTGGCTGATATATCTGGCCACATGCACTTGTGGCTCTTTTTATGTGGGACAAACTTCCCGTCCATTAAGATTACGTATATCTGAACACATCAGTAACATTAAGACCAAAAGAGCGCAAAATGCATTATATAAACACCATACGTTGCACCCTACTGCTAAATTCTCTTTTATAGTTATTGACATTATACAAGGGAATCGTTTGCATAAATCAGGTTGGCATTCTATTTTAAATGCCAAAGAAAAGAAATGGATCATTAGATTAGGTGGTTTGTTTTCACCAGGGCTTAATGAACAATTTTAATTATCCACCAATGAGCTTTGAGTACTACTTATTTAAACAGCATTGTATGCTTTTGTTGCTTTACACTGAAGAAGGCTGTGATACTGTCCGGCCGAAACCGGTCTGTTTTGCTGTTTATATTTTCAATAAATCCTTTTATCAGGTCTCTGTATGCTGGCTCTTATTCTTTTTTGATTCCCTACCAAATGTACCACAGGGAAATGTCTCACTGCCTAGGTACCAGAACCCAGACCCAACCCAGTTTGGCTTTGTCAAGGGAAGGTCATGCCTACTAAACCTGGTGGACTTCTTTGAGAAGGTCACAGAGACAGTCAGTGAGGTGAAAATGGCGCATACCACCTATCTGGACCTGGCTAAGGCATTTGGTGCAATATCCCACTCGAGTATAGTTGACAAACTCACTGAACTCTGCATAAAACCCTACAGAATTTGCTGGATTGCCAGCTGGCTCACAGACACAACCCAGGAAGTCAGGACTGGTGATAACACCTCCACTAAGAGACCCATCACCAGTAGGGTACCTCAGGCTCCACACTGGGACTGCTCCTATTTGGCATCTATTTTTTGTTGGTAAAGGCTAATGTCAAGGGCCTTTGGCTGGCTAAGTTCATAAATGACTGCAAATTGGGAGTTATCATAGATCCTCCCATGATACAAATATCTTACAAGAGAGTCTAACACAGACAAATGACTGGTGCCAAAGTCATGACTAAAACTCAATGCCAAGAAATGCATTATAGTGCCTTTTGGGAAAACAGCTACCCAGGCTAATTACTCCATCATTAAGACACCCCTAAGAGTCAGGGATCTGGGAATATATGTAGACAGCAATCTGGCCTTTGACAAATACATGGCCAAGGTAGTAGGAAAATCATTCTATGTCATTCAACTCATTAGTAAAGGCATGGCATCCAGGTCCAAGGAAATCATAGTGCCACTTCATTCAGCCCTTATCAAACCCATCATTGAGCAGAATGCCCCTTTGATATGTACCTGACTAGATGTATGCATCAGTTGAAATGCCCACAAAGGTTCCTTACCAGAAGAATACAGAGTATGAACCCATTGTACTAATGCCCAAACTAACAGACTTCCCTCCCCACATAACCTCTAGAAACTTCCCAGCTAACATTCCCCTTCTAATAAATGCCCACGATACACAGGGGCACAATTGGGTTGGATTGTTCAGCTATGCTTATAATGGCACTGGTGGTCATTAGCCTAGTATATGCCTATGACCCTATGAACATAAATGAATGACAAGGCAATTTTGAGGACTTGTACTGATTTTTTTCACTTATACTCAGATAGGTTTGGGATGCAGAATCCTTCATATTTATCATACACCACAAAATTAGTAATGTTTTCTGCTGTAAATACTTATCTTTTTCATTGATATGATTCCACTGTCTTATTGAAAGTAATTTTTGAGAAATTTTGACAATACATGGGGTGATAAATTTGCTTTCTAGACAGATTTTATTCCATTTATTGGATGCATAGCATTTGTATTTGCATTATTTCTACATTTGTATCTTTCTTTCTTGATTAAGTATTCCCACTAGGCTTGGAAGAACTGTCTTATTTCATGGAACTGCAAATGGTGAAGAAAAAGTTATAAACCAAATCTCACTAAATGAAACAAAAAGTCAGTAGAACATGTAAAACTTCATGACAAGGTAAGATACAATGCAGATGAGGAACAGATTAGAAGATAAAAGATAAACAATCATCAACATCATCAACTCACTTTTTCCCATTCTTCTGCAAGGGATCAGGGTGTTGCATCAATTGTTACCACCTCTCTTGATTCAGTGTCCTTCTTTAACCATCATGTCTGATGGTCACAGATCTTCTCTCACACAATCCATCTACCTCTTGGCTGTACAGCCTTGTTTCCTCTTGCCTTCTTCCTGTCACTCCCAAATCTTCTTCATCATATTATCTTCTGCTTTCCCGCACTAATCACCAAACCACAGTAATTGGTTCTCCTTGACTTTCTTTGTAATTGGAGCTATTTGGACTCTCTCTGATGTCCTCATTTCTTCATCTGTCCCATGGTTTACATCCTACAACACTTCTTGGACACTTTATCTCCTTTGTCTCAAAGTTCCGCAAATGCTCTGCTTTTACTTCCCAGGTCTCTGTACTGTACAAAATTACTAGTCACACTGCTGCTTTACACGTGCTGAGGTCAGTGCTAGAACCAGAGGTGAGGCACACAAGACGATCAATAAATGTAAACAAAGAAAGCAAAGCTAGCACATTAAACAATTAAGTAAATGAAACACACTACAAATGACAAATGTGTGACATATGTCATCAAAAGCAGGTATTTATAAAGTGTAATTGTATATATATGGTATCTGATGTAGTACTGAAGACAGCTGGATGGTCCAGTTATCATTCCTTTATATTTCACACCATCTTGGACCTTATTAAGTCCACCTCTATGGGACATTACTAGCTTTTAAGAGGAAAGCACTCAGTGAATTTGCCCACCTGTGGCCAAAATTAGGGATATTTCAACTAAGTTAAAAAAGAATTAAGGGTAATTATGAAATTGTTCTTTACATCGGAAGCACAATCCACAGGGCTCCTCCACCTTGAATGTGTAGCTAGATATAATGAGACTGTCACACATCCTAGAAAGCATGAAAAAACAAAACACCTGATTCTTCTCTTAGAAATGTTTAGGTATGTGACTGACCTAGATAAACTGCATTTCGTCAGTAAAAAGTCAACAACTAAACCCTACGGCTGCAGCTATTCAGACAGTACTTAAGGTTTACCTGACATCATCTGAGAGCTGTTTGGAAGAAGGTTAGAGAAACTAAGTGATGAAATTTCACCCTAATTAATTTTTCTCAAAAGTCCTGGAACATTATAATGTCCACAGTTCAATGTCAGAAAGCAGTATTCTCCTACAAGTACACTGCCACAATAAATAACTCATTGCTCACTTTTTTAAAAACTACTTGGACTGTGAAATGGATTATTTCTTCTGTTCTGAAAAAGCTTTTTCTATGAGACACGTGGAGATTGGATTGTTGTCCATATGGTTGTGAAAATTAGGCACAGAATCTAATACACTCACAGGACAACTAGCTTGCAGTGACAAGCACTGTCCCCATAGATGCAAGCCGGATACTCCTGACACTGATTGATATTCTCACTCCAACTGTCTAATCCATAAAAAAGGGTCTGTTGACATGGATATGAACTTTCTCACTGTCTCTGTTACCAGCTTGATGGATATGGGCATCCTGAGGCAATGTAGAAATTGCCTCATGTTTACTGACAACTAGTTACTTCTTAAACAAACTGATATGGTATGTGAGAGATGAATTTACACAATGTCACTGGAGGCAAAGCTCAAACATAAAAGTACTCCTAATGTCAATAAGGTGGTCAGTAGTACACATGCTGTACCCATTGCACACAATTCAAAGCAGACATATCGACCCACATATGCTGAGACACTTAAATATAACCTTACTAAACCACAAAGACCTCCTAGATGAAGTACAGATAACAAATACCCTCAGCAGCCCCAAATGCACTTCTTCAAAACAAAACCCACATCAACATATAGAGCTACATCTCATGGAGCCTCTACCGCTAAGCCCATAATGCAAGCCACCACACAATCCAACATTCTGGTCATTGGAGACTCCATTATGAGACACACTGATGTCCCTCTTACCAGGCTAAGTAAGGAAAAAGTCCCGATCAGTTGCTTATCAGGGGCTAGGATCTGCCACAATACGCACCCACTCAGGTCATTGGACCACAATTACCAATATGACTCAATCATAGTCCATGTGGGAGTAAATAACCTGAGACATACCTCCCTAGACTATATGAAGAGAGACATCATGGAGCTCTCAGAATATGTGTTTCAGGTGGGTATGAGCCTAGCATTGAGCAGCATTTTACCTTCTCCAAGAATGATGCCACAATACGAACAAAAGATGAGTGACTTTGATAATTGGCTTAGTTTCTAGTGTCATTCTAAGGGGGTGCAATATTTGTCATCATGAAGGAGATGGTCAACAGGCCATGCTGCTTTGCCAGGGATAGTCTGCACCTCTCCCCTCTAGGCTTTTGAATATTAGCTAAAACATTGTCTTCCCCCATAGTGCCTTTTTTAGGCAATGCCAAACTGAATGTACTTCCAACATAGCAAATGAAAACCAAGAAAATCTAAAGGTATTACTGCTCAATGTTATGAGTCTAAACAAAAAACTCCACTCCTTAGAAGCTCTCTTTACCCTAGAGAATTCTGACATCTGTGCAATCAATGAGACATGGTTTAAAGCCAGGGAGAGCACACCAACAGTGCAAGGTTATAATGCCTTTCACACATTTAGACCAGCTACTTCACAGGCAGGGACTAAAGGTGGAGGTGTCTCTATTTACATCAAAAATAAATATACTTCAAGGCTGGTCAAACAGGACAATGCACTTCAATTACTCTATGTTTAAGTCACCATACACAAAATCCAATACCAGTTGCTTGCAAGCTATAGGTCTCCCTCTATGACCCAAGAAACCCATACCATGTATTTAAACTTATTAGAAATGCTAATCATCCAACCCAATACCATATTCATGGGTGACTTTAATTACCCCACTATTGACTGGGAATCCTATATGACACCAAACAATCTGGTCCTCATTAATATGGGAGAGTGCTGCACACCCCTATTGTAATGTCTTCCCTGGTAAGGTCAAACCACAAAATGGTCTCCTTTGAAGTAAAAATAAAACCTGGACCCCCAGCTAAACCTGGAATATTTAGGAGCTACTCTAAGGCTAACCTGCTGCTATTAAGTGATATCCTGGCAAAATTTCAAGCCCCCATAAACTGTGAGAACACTGCCTATGCAGAACCATTAACAGAAAACCTGTACAAATATGTTAATAGCTGCTTAGAGGCAGCTGTACCCACCAAGAAGAAATACAGGTCTATCCCAGAAAACAAGCCACCCTGATGGAATCACAAAATCAATAGGCTGTATAACAGAAGGAAGAAAATCATGGTAAAAGTTAGGAAGTGCAGCACCCAGCAGGATAAAAGCGCTCTCATCAAACTAAAAAACAACTCAGAGGACAAATAAGGTCTACCAAAGCCAAATTTGAAGTAAGTTTGGCCTCCCAGGCCAGGGATAACTACAAAGCATTCTTTAGCTATGTCCACAACCTCAAAGGCAGTACATAATTGTGTGCAGAGCTCATTGAAAATGGAGCCACCTATACTGAGCCAAAAGATATAGAAAACCTACTGGCTGATAAATTCAGCTCCAACTTTACCCCTCTCTCCCCCTCAACCTTCCCCTCTGGAAATACCATCAAATATAACTCCCCCTACTATCAACAGGCCCTTAATGCTCTCTCTAAGACCAAAAACACTGCATCAATGGACCCAGACAATATCCCAGGATGCCTTCTAAATAGCAGGCATCATGACCTATCAGGTCCTCTGGAATTACTACTTAACTGTAGCCTCCAAACAGGCTTCGTGCTTCATGAATGGAGAACAGAAAAAGTCATCCCTCTGCACAAAGGTGGGTCATCTACAGACCCCAGAAACTACATACCCATAAGTCTCACTAGTCTTATATGTAAAGCTATGGAACAAATTATCATGGAAATGATTAACAGAGATAAAATAAACCTCCATACACTGAACCCAACCCAGTTTGGTTTTGTCAAGGGGAGATAATGCCTACTCAACCTGGTAATTTATTTGAGAAGGTAGGCAATACAATGGATGAGGGAAAAATAGTTCACACTGCCTACCTTGACCTGGCCAAGGCATTTGACACAATACCCCACTCAGGCATTGCTGACAAAATTAAGAGGTTAGGTAAAAACTCATATGTCACCCAGTGGATAGCCAACTGGCTCACAGACAGGACCCAGAAAGTTAGAACTGAGGAGTCCACCTCAAAAAAGAGGCCAGTTATAAGTGGAGTCCATTGGGGATCAGTCCATGGACCATTTCTTTTTGGCATTTACTTCTCTGAAGTCAAGGCCAATGTCAGTGGTCTCTGGCTGACTAAATTTGCAGATGATTGCAAATTCGGAGTTGCCATTGAATGCCGCACTGACACAAATGTTCTCCAGGAGGGGCTGACACAGACAAACAACTGGTGTCAGAGCCATGGACTAAAACTAAATGCCAAGAAATGCAGAATAGTATCATTTGGGAAGTCATCCACCCCTGGTAATATCATATAGACAACACACCCCTTAGAGTTGATCCAGTAATCTAGCCTTTGACCATCACATGTCTAGAGTGGTGAGGAAATCATTCTATGCTGCAAAACTTATAACAGAGGTATGGCATCTAGGTCCAAGGAAGTCATTGTTCCACTGTATTCTGCATTCATCAGACCTATCATTGAGTACATTGTCCCCTTTGGTATGTACCTAACCGGTCCTATCCAACAATTGTAATCTCCATAGAGGTTCCTCACTAAAAGAATAAAGGGTATAAGTAAAATGTCCTATGCAGACCGCCTCAAGGCCCTATCCCTGTATTTTGTCTTCTGCAGGCTTTTGAGGGGATATCTATGCCAAGCATACAGGGCATTGTCAGACCCCACTCTGATGGACCTCCTGCATATCCACAAAACAAACAGCACCAGAAGTGCCAGTTCTAAAGACTTAAACCTTCCCTGTGATATAAATAGGACCTGCTGGAGAGATAGGTATGTATCCCAGAGACTACCCCATCTATGGAACAGGTTCCCCATCCATGTAAAGCAGAATTCCTCCCTAACCCAATTCAAGTGCAACTTGGACAATTGAATGGGGAACAGGAAATTAATTCCTGGTTTGGTATCTATGTTTCTAATGGACATAGGCAACCTAAAAATGGTTCATCTTTCAGGCCCATGCTTGTAAATATTTCATCTTCCAAATCCCTGCTTACACTTATCAAGGGTATGAGAACTTCTCAGAGATTTAGGATGCATGACTAGGCTTAAAAAGACCCTTGTGGTTGTTAGCCTAGTAAACACCTATGAATCTATGAACCTAAGACAGTTAGTGTGGTATTAGTAATGAGGTTAAACAAGTATATTTTCACCTGTTATTTGTGGTCTGTCATTATGAGGCGTAATCTTCTAGTAAGCCTGATTACTGCTCTTTAGATCTTATTTACATTCAGCCAGTAGTAGTTTTTTCAGGGAAATGACTTGCTCAGTTTTCATCTGTATGACATTTGTCAGTGCAGATGCTTGTTACATTTTGCTCATCAGGTATATCACACAAAAGCTGTGAACTTTTGCAAGGACGACCAATGACTGTACTTTTACTGTGTAAGATTAATATGGGCAGAACACCAGAAAAATTCCTCTGGTCATTAAAGAGCCTTTGCATAAATGAATGGCTGAATGAACACAGCTGAGTGTGGCAGATTGACATTACATAATGGATGTTGTGAAACTAACAACTGCTGTGTTAAAACAGACACTGAATACACTGGCAGAAAAAAATTGAATCAAATGAGAAAATGTTTGTGGAATGAGTTAGTTTCTGAATCTCTGGTTTGATGAAAGTGAAGTTATTTTGGATCATTCTTTGTAGGGTGAAGCATCTGCAAAGAGAACTTCAGATGTTTTATCTTGCATGCATAATGGTTATCCTAATATTGCCTTGTTCTTTCTGAATGTAATAGATCCTACCAGCTTTCTGAAGTTGTTTTGTCCTGTTAGTTGGTCTTTTTGAGGTCTTATGACCATATTGATAGTTCAGTGACTTTAAAGACATCAATAAAGCCGCCGTCTTTTTTTCAGAAATTATCTTTTTGTTTTCACTGTGCTATGCTTTGTACACTTTGGCACCTGAGCCTAGTTACCATCAATTGTTCATGTTCCTTAGTTATGTCTGATTTTATAAAATAGCTCTCAGTGTGTTTATATCGCTGATCTGTAATAAAGCCTGTCAGTTAGCTATCTCTTTTCTGAATTCTTGAGTTTGCATTCTTTCATTTTTAACAATGCCACTGGTATGCCTTTAAGGATGTTGCTTTCTGTAACCAGTGGTATGAGTTTACAGGATAAAGTCAGTTTACTTATGGGGTGTTTTTCTTTTAGATTAGAAACCTGAAATGCCAATGAACATTCTGTAGGAATAAATTAACAGTAACAGCCAGGAGAATAACAAGATATGTTATTTATAGACTAAATTCATATGCAAATGAGTATATGTTTCATACATGTCATCTTCTTGCCCACAAGCTGCCAAACTATGAAAGAAAAATGTTTCTGATATAGCGCACATCTCTATGGCATTAATTGATATGTTATTTCTTTAGGCACAAGCCCAGGGCAACTTGCTAAAACCCTACTTCAGTGCAGCCATTTAGTCATAAATGTCCTTTTACAAGTATATCACTAATGCTATAACATCATAGAGAGAACTAATAATGGAAAATCCCTTTATCTGAATACTGAGCTTTTGTTCTTTTATTTTTAACAATGCCACCAGGTTGTCTTTAGGATGTTGTTTTCTATAAACAATGGTATGAGTTTACAGGATAAGTCAGTTTACTTAAAGTTTTTTTTTTAATTAGAAACCTGAAATGCAAATGAACATTCTCTAGGTATAAATAAGCTAGCAGTGACATGGTGACAGCTTGTCGAATAATAAGCTTGACTATTTATAGCACTAAATTCATATATCAATGAGCATACAACTCAAAGAAGTCATATTTTTTAACCACAAACTGCCAGACTATTAAAGGAAAACTTTCATGGTGCAGCAAAATCAGTATGGCATTAATTTATGTTCTATTCCTTCAGAATGCAGCCCAGTGCAGCTTGTAAAAAACTGTTGGTACAGCTTTTTAGTAACAAATCTCCAGTTACATGAATATCTGTAACACTACAACATCACAGACAGAACTGATAATGGAAAATAGCAGAAATCAATGTTTTCACCAATTAAAAATGTATTTGAGAGTGGCCTTATAAAGAATTCTTTTTTTTATCATGGAAACATGAAAACTGATCTCTGAGTAGACTTGTGCACATAATGGCCTTGAGTTTTAATGCAAGAACCAAAATAATCTAATAGAAATAACAGGAAGGATGGCATTAAAATATATTCAGAACAATTGCAAAAGAACAACCCAAGCACCTTTAATTAAAATTAAATTATATTTATTAAACCACAACAGCCATTTATAACTCACAGCTGCAAAATGCAGTGTTGTAAACCATTTCTGCTACACTTGAGAGATAATTGATCAAATTTTGCAAATACATGATAGTCTGTACCAAGACTTGCCCACAACACACTCAAAATGTTATGACTTCCTGCCTAAAATAGCTAGTCTCACCACAATTAGGAGCTACCATAACATCAGAACATAACAGTAAAAATACATGTACAAACAAATTCATTATTAATAAATCCAGTAAACAAATAATTAAAATAAATTCCAGTTCATGCATTTTCTACAGTAATCAGCCTGGATCTACAAGTATGGGGATTTTATATACAAAGGATATATTTTGTTGCTGATTTAATTATAATTTTCTCTTTTACTAGCTACAGCTAGCTATACATTGCTGTTCCAATTAATACTCTCTTGTGCAAGAATCGGTTGGATGAGGATATTAGTTAAATAAAAAATGCAGCATTTGTAATTTAGATTGATTTATTTGTTATCTGAAAAGGTGAACCTGTCCTTATCAGACCCCTTTCCTCCAAAAACTGGGACAAAAAGACAGGGACAAGTAGGAAGTATTTATAGACAGTTTAGTGTAGCTTGCCAACCATCATGTTTTAGAGCAGGTTGGAAGTAACTGGGTTATCCAGAGAAAGTCTATGCATTCATGGAGAAAACATGCATAAGTACATACAGATACTGACCAAAGGTCAGGATTGAATCTCATGCCCTGGAGGTGTGATGCAGAGAGATTACCATTATGTCACTATCTTCTTGTATTTACACAGACAGTTTTCTAGAAGTATCACATTTCACACAACGTAACCCCAGCACTGTCCATAAACCCTTTGTTTGTTATGCATGTTGTTGTCAATGTCCTTAATTTGATTGTTGTTTCAGCTGGTGAATCTGGGAATCTTGAGGCAATGTTACAATTGCCTCATGTACACAGACAACCCTCTCCTCCTCCCAACAAATACAAATATATGCGAGAGATGCAACTATATAGCCAAACTGGAGGCTGAGCTCTCTCACTTCAGTACTGGCAAGACCAGTCAGGAGGAGAAGGTAACCACACACACCACAAACCCAGTCTCACATAGAACTATCACAACTGCAAACCAAACACATAAACACACAAAACATACTGGAGGCGTTGATTAAAATCTACCAAAACAACAGAGGCCTCCAAAGCAGACACCCAAGCAACCGCCACCTCAAGACATAGCACATGCAACACATAGTTCACAAAGTCAGTGTGCTAAACAGTCACAGCCCTTAAGGCCAAACAACATGCCAGACACACTTGTAATAGGTGACTCCATAGTCAGACACACTGACGTCCCGCTCACCAGACTGAACAAGGAAAAGGTCACAGTAAGCTGCCTGTCGGGAGCTAGAATCTGCCACATAACACAAGCACTCAGGTCACTCCACAGCAAGTACAAATATGACTCAGTCATTGTACATGCCGGTGTGAACGACCTGAGACGTACCTCCCTGGACTACATGAAAAGAGACATAGAGGAGCCATTTGATTATGTAGCCCAGGCCGGTATGACCCTGACCCTGAGCAGCATCTTACCCACCAAGAATGATGCCACAGTACAAAGACAAAATGATCAGTTTTAACAATTGGCTTAATTACTGGTGTCATTCTAAGGGGATCCAATGTCTGTCTGCTTGGGATGACATGCTTGACAAGCCACGCTGCTTCGCAAGGGATGGCTTGCACCTGTCACCCCTGGGCTTCCGGATATTGGCCAAGGCTCTTGCCACCCCCATAGTGCCTTTTTTAGGCAAGGCTCAAATGACAAACCTACCTCCCTAGAAAACACAAGTGGAAAAAAAGGGTAATGCTGCTCAATGCCAGAAGTCTAAACCTCAAGATGCACGCCCTCAAAGCCCTCCTCAGTATGGAGAACATCGATGTCTGTGCAGTGACTGAAACCTGGTTCAAGGCTCCTGAGAGCACCCCAGCACTATTAGGTTTTACCTCATATCATGCTTTCCGGCCCCAAAACTTGGACCGAACCACAAAAGGAGGGGGAGTATCCATATTCATCAAAGATAACCACACCTCCAGGTTAGTGGCAACGCACGAAGCATCGGAGACCATCCAGGTGCAACTAACCATAGGCAAAACTGCCTTACAGTTTGTAGCATGCTACAGACCACCCTCTCAAACTCAGGAACCCCACATAGCCTTCCTGAAGACACTGGAGAGTATGAATGTCTCTCCAAATACCATCATATTGGGAGACTTCAACTACCCGAATATAGACTGGGAACATTACTCAAGCCCCAACACCCTAGCCCAAAGGTTCCTAGAATTCATAAACTCAAATGCGATGGAACAACTAGTCACCATTCCCACAAGAGGAGACAATATACTAGACCTGATCATCACAAACATGGGGACAAAATGCTCCACACCGAAGTATATCCCTCTTTGGTAAGATCAGACCATAAATTAATCTCACTGGAAATCCACATCCCGCCCCATCCCTGCACAAAGACCACAGTGAAGAACTTCTCAAAAGCCAACTTCACACTTCTTAAGACTGAAGTGGTATCCTTCAAGGCCCCTGGGCCAGTGGAAACCACAACCCACACTGCTGAATCCTTTACAAATGCCTTCTACGGGCACCTTCAAGAATGCATGGATCATGCAATCCCAAATAAAACCAAGACCCATTCCCCAAAGGCAGGTGCCCGGTCTGGTGGACCCCAGCCATAAACAAACTTTACAACAGGAGGAGGAAGCTACTACATGACAGAGCAAAATCCCTAAAAGGGAAGGCATCTCTGATCAGTACTAGCAAAAACTACGATCACTCATAAAATCATCCAAGGCCAACTTTGAGAGAAAAATCGCAAAAGACACAAAAGACAATCACAATGCCTTCTTTAGCTATGTTAGAAACCTGGGTGGAAACTCCCAGATATGCTCAGAGTTAGTCCAAAATGACACAAAATACACTGAACCCACTGACATTGCCAACATTCTGGCAGACAGGTTCAGTGCAAATTTCTCCTCCCCCTCCCCCCCAAGAGGAGAAATAACCATCCCAGCAGAGTGTAGCCTCCCTAACATCTCAGATGCCCAGGTGAGAGCTGCCCTCTCTAAAGCTAAAAACACAGCATCAATGGGACCGGACGGTGTCCCGGGCTGTGTGCTACATGAACTCCAAGAGGAACTAAACCCACACACAAGGCTGCTGTTTAATCTTAGCCTTACTACAGGATACGTACCCAAAGAGTGGCGTATGGCAACAGTGGTCCCACTTCACAAAGGCGGTGCTTCTACGGACCCTGGAAATTACCGCCCCATAAGCTTGACGAGCCTGGTCTGCAAAGCTATGGAGAGGATCATTATGGAACTCATAAACAAAGACATTGGGGACCTACAGACATTGGATCCTACCCAATTTGGCTTTGTCAAGGGCAGATCCTGCCTTTTGAACTTGGTCGACTTTTTTGAAACAGTCACAAAGGCCATTGATGAGGGTAAGGCAGTTCACACAGCCTACCTTGACCTTGCAAAAGCCTTTGACACAATACCCCACTCGGGCATCATAGACAAACTCACCAGCTTAAATGTAAACCCATATGTTACAAGATGGGTTGCAAACTGGCTCAAGGACAGAACCCACAGGGTCAGAGTTGCTGGAGCTATGTCAGACTCTAAGCCAGTCACAAGCGGTGTCCCACAGGGCTCAGTCCTGGGACCCCTCTTGTTCGGCATTTATTTTTCCGAGGTACAGGCAAACATAGGAGGATTGTGGCTGACAAAGTTCGCAGATGACTGCAAACTGGGCCATAATTGATACTCCAGCAGACACAAACATCCTTCAGAGAGGCCTCATAGAAATGGATAATTGGTGCCAGAGCCATGGCCTTAAGCTGAACGCCAAAAATGTATAGTCATACCCTTTGGGAAAAACAAGGTACCCACAAATTACCACATAGGTGGTAATCCATTAAGTATGGAAGAGGTAATCAGGGACCTAGGGACCCAGGTTGACAGTAACCTCTCATTTGACACTCACATTGCCAAAGTGGTTAGGAAGACCTTCTATATTGCCCACCTTATTATGAAGGGTTTCACATCTAGATCAAGAGAGGTCATTGTGCCCCTGTACTCTTCTCTTATCAGGCCAATGATTGAGTACAATGCCCCATTTGGGATGTATCTTACCTGACACCTGCAGCAGTTGGAAAGACCCCAAAAGTTCCTCACCAAGAAGATAAAGGGTCTTAAACATATGTCATATGCTGCCCGACTGAAAAAACTCCAGCTCTATTCAGTCGCATACCGCCTACTCAGAGGTGATCTGTGCCTGACGTACAAGGCCATGTCCAATCCTGAATTAATGGACATGCTCCACCTCAGAAAATCCAAATCCATCAGAGCCACGAGAGCAAGAGACTTAAACCTCAACACAGAAATAAATAGGACGTGCTGGAGGGACAGATTCATAACCCAGAGGCTCCCTACACTCTGGAACAGAATCCCTATCCATGTCAGGCAGAGCCCCTCACTAACTCTATTCAAGTGAAATCTTGACGAGTGGATGGGAGATCGTAGGTTTACCCCGGGGGTCATCTCTGTGTCACTACTAGACAGAGGCACAGTAAACTAAACCCTAAATGGGCATAGTATTCTCATCCTAAGGGGTGGTGAAAGCCACACACACTCTGGCTAGGCTTATAAATGCCCTAGGGCAGATAGCCTAGTACGAACCTATGAACCTATGAAAAAATCTTCTATTCTTAACACAATTTAAAAAAATGGATGTCCGATGGAACAACCATTTAACATTGCAAATCATATATACAGCAAAATAAATGAAAACCTGAGTAAAAATACAACATAGCTAATTTCTAAGAGCAGTAATGCCCTCCAGGAGAAAGGTCAGATGCAATTAAGTCTCTGCTTTTGGTTTTAACTCTCAGAACACCTCTAAGTTGTCTGCTTTTTTCCTAACGGGTATTATAACTTTTGAAACCAAAAATCCCACTTCAGTTTTATAGCCTTTTGTATGACAATCTTTAAAAACATGTAGTGCATTCTGTAAAGGGGCACATACAAAACTGGTATATCCTCACTTTTCTTCATTTATTAGGAAAAACAAAAAACATTTCCTAAATAGGTGATGGATTAAACCACCTATAAAGGACCACCTATTCCAGTTACTGAATACATTCAGATCATAGATGACATAACTCCACGGCAACTTCACAAAGTTGGACCTTTTCTGTTTTTCCTGGATTAGATGCCAGTCCCCATAATGATAATGAACAGGATAATTAATTTATATATATTTTTTTTTATTCTGTTTTTCTTCCATTTAAAACATATGATGATATCATGAAAAGCAGCCTACTCAAAGCTTCCCTATCTTATCATTGCACAACCAGCAAAAACAAAACCAGATTTTCAGATTTCAGCCTGGTCAAAAATAGCTAAATGCTCAAGTTTCTATAGTAGCAATAAATATATGCTACCATTTCTTTACCTGTAGAGCTTTATTTGTAATCTGCTTCCATAAATGTAGAATCAGTCTCTCTGCTACCATAATTGCTAAATAGAAAGTCCTTTCTTAAAATAGGAAAAGATTGGTGGGTCCCTTTAACAAACAAACCTCTACTAAACTATGCATGTCATTATTCAGTTCTATTTTCATAATTAATTCTATTTTCTTACACTAAGATGAAATTCTAAGACAACTCTAACAAGAAAGAAGCTATCTTTCTAGCTAACCATACTTTGACAGCATAAAGATGAAAAACGTTCAGTCTTCTATACATGTGATCTGCGTATTTATCAGCTCTATAATATATATTGGATAGCACTTAATTTATCAGTGTGTTCTAACAGTTTATTCAATTCAATGTTTCCTTCTTTGCTATTTCACACCCCTATACCCAAATCTTGATTACACTTCTGTTGCATTTTATTTTTTATTTTTATTTTATTTTACATATTTTTGATAAGATAAGCCCAATAGAAAATTGTCCCTTTTCAGGGGTGACCCAGAGGCACTGGCAGTTCATTAACAGCTCAGAGCTTTAGTGCATTCAACTAACAGTGCAGCAGTTTGTTTCCCATTATTTTAATGTATCCAAATAATTTAATGTTAGACTTGAAACTATGTTATTTACTTTTTTAAAGAGAATCACTATCTTACTTTAGATTAAAAGTAAGTATTTTAGGTTCATAGATTCATAGAATGATACTAGGCTATTGGCCCAGTGGCTCTTATAAGCCTAGTCAAGAATTTTGCAATGTTCCCTCAAAGTCAGCACCTGTTTCACCTGTCCAGCAGAGACACAGGTGGGATCCCAGGGGTATATTTTCTGTTTCCCATCCGGTCGTCCAGGTTCTTCTTAAAGAGGGCGAGAGAGGTACTCTGCTTGACATGGAGAGGGAGTCTATTCCACAGATGGGGGAGTCTTCGGGACATAAATCTATCCTGCCAACAAGTTCTATTAATGTCACAGACCAGGTTAAGTCCTTGCATGTGGGTTGCACGAGTGGAGTTTGTCTTACGGCTATGCAACAACTCCATCAAGGCTGGGTCTGAAATGGCCTTGTATGCCAGACATAGGTCACCTCTGAGCAGTCTGTATGAAACTGAGTAGAGGGACAGGGCTTTTAGTCTATCTGTATAGGATAGGTGTTTGAGACCCTGGATTTTCCTGGTCAGGAACCTCTGTGGTCTCTCCAGCTGCTGCATGTGCATGGCAAGGTACATGCCAAAGGGGGCATTGTACTTGATAATGTGTCTGATAAGGGAGAAGTACAAGGATGTTATGACCTCCTTGTTCCTGGATGAAATACCCTTATTTATGAGGTGGGCCATGTAGAAAGTCTTACATATAATGGAGGCAATGTGGTGGCCAAAAGTCAGGTTGCTATCAACCTGGGTGCCCAAGTCCCTCACGAATAATTGTATGCTTAGTACATTGTTATTAATGTGATAATTACTGGGGATGACATTTTCCCCAAAGGGGATAATGATACATTTCTTGGCAGTCAGTTTGAGGCCATGCTTCTGGTACCACTCATTAGTTTGGGTAAGGCCCTCTTGGAGGATGTTCACATCAGTAGGGGAATTTAAGACAGCGCCCAGCTTGCAGTCATCTGCAAACTTGGTTAGCCACAGACCACTGGTTTTGGCTTGCACCACAGAAAAGTATATCCCAAACATTAGAGCCCCCAAGACTGACCCTTGGGGTACACTGCTTGTTATGGGTCTACTACTAGAGGTGGTTTCTCCTACTTTGACTTAGTGGGTTCTATCAGTGAGCCAGTTAGCTACCCATCTGGTAACATACGGGTTGATGTCTAGCTGGGAGAGTTTATCTATTATACCTCAGTGGGAATAGTCATCAAAAACAAACAGACCAGCACCAGAATCCACAAAATCATTTAATATATAAAAATATAACTGTGTGCATGAACTCCTATTAATGAATATACATAACTCATAGCACCCAAAGGGTGAAAAAAAACAAAGCATACCGGTTTCAGCATATAGCCTTCATCAGTGCTACCTAGCTAATCATATAACAAACAGTTTATATATCATGGCATGTAATTAATGCACCAAACAAATAGCCAATCACAATTGTTCATTGAGTCCTGGAGGGAATAAAGCTCCTAATTTAATTATCCACATCCTTTCATTAAAATTAAAAAAAGAATGTAAATCCTCTGAGGATGTATTTTGTTTATAAATTCTTTTTATAATTGTGAACCTAAACCTGGCAGAAGGATGTTTTACCTGATGTTTATATAAAGCTTTTGTATTTCTGTGGCATTTAATATCACTCATAAATTCTGATATTCTGAGTTTGAATGGGCGAGAAGTTTGCCCTACATAAAAGGCAGAACAAGTGCAATTCACTAACTTTAATATCATACACTTTGGAACAATTGAAAGAAGTAAATGAACTTTGTTTGGGAACCATCTTACAAAACCTGCAGTGTCCACATGAAAAACAACCATTAATGGGCCTCCTTGTGATGTGGTTTGTGACCTGTTCTGAACAGCCTGATTTCCCTTTTTGTAGTGGTTGAACCAACCATTCATGTTTTTTTTCATTTTCTATAACAAAACCTACATCTAAGTGGTAAGAACTTAGCTAATCTGTCCTCCATGTGTAAAATTTCCCAATGTTTGTGTATAATTTGTTGCAGATATCTAGTATTGCCACCAAATTCCATAATAAATCTAAGATATGTCAGATGTAAGGCTTTTATTCCCATATGAAAGAGTCTGCTTTCTATTGACTTGTACTATCCTACTAGCTGAATCTACATCTTGTTTTTGATAAACTCTATCGTAGAATTTGTGGGCCATGTCACATGCCTGGATGTTATACTTATCCAAAGTCGAACATATTCTTTTAAGTCTTATAAACTGGGACTTAGGAATGTTCTTGATGACATGGGGAAGATGACAACTAGAAGCATACAACAAATTATTAAACTGGTGGTATTTCCTGTAAACATTACTACTGAGTGTACCATCTTCCAATATTCTAACCTCAATGTCTAAAAAGGTAATACTCTCCCAATGGTAATTCAGTGTAAATTAAATCCCCAATTTGTGTTTGTTGAGATACTCAACAAACTTGCTCAAATATTGCTCATCTGAATGCCATATTAACCAACAATCATCTAGGTAATGGCCCAAAATGTCAATTTCCCCAAGAAATAAATTATGGCTGGCATCATAAATTAGATGGTGTTCAACATAGCCCATAAACAGATCCGCATAAATAGGAGCGAAAGACGCTCCCATAGCAGTACCCTTCAGTTGCAAGTAGCATGCATTATCACAATAAAAAACATTTTTACTTAGCACATGTCTGCTAGACATAGGATGAATGTGTTGAATCCAGGTAAGTAAAGGGAAATTCTTGAAAGCCAAAACTCAAGTGCTAATAAGCCCGCCTAGTATGGAATGTTTGTATATAGTGCACTAACATCTAACGTGCGTAATAGCCAACCCTTTTCCAACTGCATGTTATCTATGATGTTCAAAAATTGTGTGGTGTCCTGAATCCGTGCTCTTACATGTGTCAACAATGGTTTCAAATATTTTGTCAAATATTCTGAGAGAGGTTCCATCAAGGATCCTCGCCCTGATACTATTGGTCTACCTGGAGGTTTTTTATCATTTTATGTATTTTGGATAGCATATAAAAAATGTGTCTGATAGGATTCACCATCATTAGGTGAGGTTTATTCTGCTTAGAAATAATGCCTTATTCACAAGCTAAAGTGAAAAAATTATCTATTTTGTGTTTGAAAATATTAATTGGGTCCAAATCCATGCACTGATAGTATTGCTGATCTGAAAGTTGAATAATGGCTTCATTATAATACCTATGCCAATCCCAGACAACCACTGCTCCTCCTTTGTCCGCTTGATTAATTACTATATCCTTGTTCTTACTCAATTTATATAAAGCCATACATTCATCTTTAATAATATTGTCCTGATGATATTCTGCATGTCTAACATTGGAAAAAATGTAATTCTTTCAATACTAGATTCTGAAAAATGGCTACATTTTTGATCATAGGAGGTACAAAAGTAGAAGTCCTGAACCTAAAATTATGTGAATCTTCAATACACAGTTCAGAATTCTCAAAATATAACTTCAAATTTAATTCAAGGCAAAAACTGATGACATCTTGTGCAAAAGAATATAAACCATAAAATTAGGAACAAATCCATGCTTTTATTCAACAAATTCTGTTCTACTTATGTGAGTTCCAAAGATGAAATATTGTGAACATTCAGACAACTATTTATTTGCATGTTAATATAGCCAGCATGGCTTCCAGACTTGTTTCTGGCTCCTCTGTGTTTCTTCCCTCCCCACCTAGATCTCCTAAAGGGAAATTCATATTACCCTTTTTTGTAGGTGGGGAACTGTGTGAAGCCACACCTTCATTATCTGTATTAGAGAAAAACTCATCCACTGAAGTATCTGATGTAGATTTGGTGTTTTTTAATATAGATCTCTTTCTCTTTCTTTTAAAATTGGGTTAAAATGGGCCTTGTTTATTGTCACTGAACTGAACTGCCTTTTTAACTGGTTTTCCTGTGGAATAGTCCCTAACATCTGCCTGAAATTTTTTGATCATTTTGGTTTTTAAATAATGTTCTAATTGCATTAAACTTTGCGAAAGCAAAGAAACTTGTTCTTTATACATATTATGATCTTTATAACCCTGCAATTTGATGCATAAATCCCCTATACTTTCAGTCAAAGACACAATTCTTCGTTCATAGAATTCAATCAAAATTTTGACAAAACTCATCGAAGATGAGTGTTGTACCTACTGCCATTGGGTTAATAAAGTTTCATCAACCCCCTTTACAAATGGTTGTATCCTGACTCTCAAACCTCATGGAGTGATGTTTTTAATAGAATATGCTTTGAATAACCTAAGATGCCAAAATTGAGTTCTAATCTCTTTCATCTCATTTGTTAGTCTAAAAAATAAATCCTTACATGAATCATACTGAGATGAATTCACATCTACACCTTTGGTCGATGGTACGCAAACATCAAAAATGTTTAATTCATCCCTATCAATCAAAAGGACTTGAGTAACATCAGTAAGATCCATGTTAATTCTCTTATATTGGCAAATACTAACAAAAAATTGTTCACAAATGTGAAATGCTAAACCCCAACTATAAATAATATTAATATAAAGGCTATTCAAAAACTGGTATCCTTAGATTAAGTATAGTGCACAGATAATCAGTAGTTAAAGCAAAAAAAATTTGGTTCTCAAAATTCAGTAGTGAATATAACACTTATGAGGCCTGGGAGCACAAACCTGACATTCCCTATATAAATATATAACATATCCTCCCCATCTGATAAGATTGACAATTATTTACAAAAAATTCCACCTATATCATCAATAATTCACAGCCAAAATTGTTGAACCAAACATAAATAGAAAAAACATAATTCTGTACAATTAGTATAGTAGCTGTGTAAATGAATAGTACAACAGAATAATCCTGTGGCCATGAAAAAGAAATGTCCCAAATTCACATTAATAGTTCTTTTTTAACATAAATAAATGTGAGGGTCATAATCAGTTATTTTGTGTGTCCACCAAAACCTTGAGACATCAGCATTCGCTTCTTCGTCCAATGATCTTATAACCATGCGGTTCATCACAAACGACTATATTTGTCGAAGGTTAACGCTTAATCCAAGCGTTTTTTGGTAGGATTTGTTATTTTATATATACAACTTTGGGAACAAACAATTTTTGGTGACGTATGAACTTTCTGAATCATATGTTTCCCCTACATATAGAAACAAATGCTTTCATTCGTGGACTCAATCATATATATTGGGACACTAACATCCTTTATGCATACCAGTCATGCATACGTTTTTGAAAGTTGTTGGATATATAAGGTTTCATTTAATGTAAACAAGGGGTATGATGTTGTCCTGCATATGATTATTGGTATTGGAATATAAATATTCTGGTGGGTACCACCTGAGTGAACACAGTTAATCCTGTTCACTCCCAACAGATCCTCAGCCAGTGGCTGCCACTTCCCAAATGTCATTTCCAGAGTGGCTGCTGAGTGAGCCCAGAATGCAGATGTATTTTCAAAAGCATGGCTATAAGATGACTGTGATCCAAATTGGTTTCCATTTCTTTCTTTCCTTCTTCTTTCTTTCTTTCTTCATTAAGCCCAGCTCAGTGGTGTACAGGGATAAAACCTGGGCTATACCCCAAACAGTAGTGGCTCAGGTGCTGTAAGAGCTGAGCAGGGGAGGGTGGAAGTGAGCAGCCAGCACTCCTATCCTAGGGAGAAAGGATAACTGCTGTGAGGTCACCACCTACATTCCATATCCTACACCAGTGATGCAGCACAAAGTGAAGGCATGGGCTTGGCTTAACAGTTTACAAGCTTACTACACATTAGTGTACTTGCAAGTATATGCATGTGTGTATGTGTGTGTAGGGGGTAGGTGTGTAGGTGGTTGTGTGTGTGTGGTTGAGTGTGTGTCTGTGTGTCTGAGAATGTGTGTGTGTGCGTGTATGTGTGTGTGTGTGTGTGTGTGTGTGTGTGTGTGTGTGTGTGTGTGTGTGTGTGTGTGTGTGTGTGTGTGTGTGTGTGTGTGTATGTGTTTGAGTTTCTGTGTGTATATGTGTATATGCAAATGTGTGTGTGAACATGTGTATTAATGTGTGCATGCACGCGTGTGTGTTTGTGAATGTATGCGTATGTGTGTGCATATGTGAATGTGTGTGTGTTGAGTATATGTGTGTGAATGAATGTGCACATGTGTGAATTTGTGTGTGTGTGTATGTGTGTGTGTGTATTCTTGCGCAAGTGTGTGTATATCTCTGCATCTATATCTGTGTGCCTGTGTGGTGTGTGTTATATTCCACTGTCAGCAAGTAGAAGTTCACTGGCATCAGTGCTGCAACACAGCATGGGATCGGCTTACCAGCAGCTGATGGTAGCCCCCATTAGTCACTATGTATGTGGCTTTGTATGTGTATTATTTGTGTGTGTGTGTGTGTGTGTGTGTGTGTGTGTGTGTGTGTGTGTGTGTGTGTGTGTGTGTGTGTGTGTGTGTGTGTGTGTGTGTGTGTGTAGTCATGGCTTATGCCAGCCACCACGAGGAGAGGTCAGGGCCTAAATTAGAAACTTCTTCATTGTTGGAATCTGCAGATGGTAGCAAGGGCAAAAACATCTCCACTGCTGCCTGAGAGTCCCCTCAAGTCTGATCACTCCCCTCAAGAATGGGCTCAAGACTGATACAAGTGCCCTAACAATTATCAGGAATGGAGAGAAAAAGCACCTACATTTTTTTAATAATCAGGTAAACCCCAATCACATGATATGCCCCATTCTCAGAAGCAATTACAGAGGACAAAGTACATGTGACTTGACACCAGTTAAACAGAAAGGAAATGTGCAATAATATGTCCCAAACCTAAGACTCCAGGTTTGAAGTAGAGTGTGGTAGTCACTGTTATACACACAGACCTGTACATTATACTGCACACTCTAGGTACCCACTATGATCTAGGTCAGCAGCTCGACCAAGGTGTGTGGACCAGGTTGTCCTAGACATTTGAGTCAGATTTTGTGTTGGACAGGGAATGAGGCTGGTTTCGGTTAGTGCATGGCATTCCATTCCATAAAAAACATGAGAGCTATTCTACGTACCACAAATGACAATTAGTGTGTATAACAAAGAGGTCACTGGACAACCAAACATTATGCTTACCTATACAAAAGGAAACAGTCAAAATATGTGGCCAGGCTGAATGACTAACACACTTCTAGAAATCATAACTTTTCATCAGCTACAGGCAGAAACAGAGGGAAAGCCATCATAGACCATGGAAAGGGTGATCTACATTTGTAAAAGACCAGACTAATGAGTGAAAATGGCATAAAAATGGACATTTTATTTATTTTTCCTTTGTTGACTGGGTTATTGTCACTGTTGAAGTGACACCCTGACCCTGTGTGCAAAAATGGGAAAAGGGGTTATGGATAGATGGGTGGATCGATAAATGGATGATTGGATGGACTGGGTTAGTCCCAATAGGTTAGTAGCATCTTTTTAAGGGAGACATGAGGTGGTATTTATTATACTATGGGAAATTTGGCCAGGGAATTAGGAAACCTCTCCTACTCTTTTCAGTAGGTGCCATGGGATTCTTTTACATCCACCTGAGTTACTACCAACTCAAGCAGATGGGACCTTGATTTAACTTCTTATCCAAAGGACAACACACTCAGGAGTGCAGCAGCCCCATCCTCCTTATTCTGCACTGCAGTATCAGGAACCCAGCTATCTGATGGAGGAATAAAACCCACAGCCTTCTGCACTAAAGGCAAGTGTGCTACCTGTTGTGCCACTGACATATCTGTAGCATGTCCCTCCAGTAGGATCTTTTGCATGTCTGCCTCTGTAAGTTCCACCAAAGTTCATAAACAGGCAAACTGATGTCTTGATATGGGTTTCAGGCAACATTTGTGGAGTTAAGGCTGAGAATATGGTATGAGCCTGTTTAATTTTATGCTCTATTATTGTTAAGTAATTTGACATGCTCAGATCTGTGACAGAATATTTTTACATCTTGGTGTTAAGTGAAGCAATGCAGATTTTTGCTCTTCATTGAGTATTATGGTATTCATTGAAGGATACAGGAACATTATTTGCAGTCCCATTGACTGGTATAAGCAAAAACTGATGAGCCAGGGGAAGCCAATAACAGCTACTGTTGAAAATATAAAGTGCATTATGAAACATCTAAGTATGCAGTGGGTGCGTAGTGTGGCAGTGTCTTAAAACTCTGCCGAATTTTTCCCTGCAATGCATTATTATTATAATTATTATTATTATTATTAATATTATGTGGATCTATTTCTGCTGCTGAAAATCACAAAGAAAAACTAATTTTACATATCATTATGATTTAAAATACAAAATATAACTCAGATTTATAAACAAAGGGAGTGGGAGAGACGGGGGGGCGGAGAAATAGGTCAGACAAACAGAAGGAAAACATTCAAGAAGATAAAGGTGACTCAAGTGTAACTTTTAGTAAACTGCCCAGCCATTTTCTAAAGTACCTCCTCCCCAAAATAAAACACAGCACTAAATACTTAAAAGTGTTTATACCCCCCTCTAAAACACAATAAACAGGATATGAAGGTCATATGACACCAAAACCTAGATCTCAAGTGTCAGTGCTGAAGGTCCTATGAAAAGCCATGGTCAATGAAGCAGAAATTAGAATTTTAAGGATGTTAGGCCATTCATGACAACCTCCTGTTACAGAATGATTGATTGTACAGCTGAAGCTTCAAGGATAACAACTAATTTATTCTTGCCCTGTGACACTACTCTTAGACTTCTTGGGTAGTGTTACAAGAGGCAGAGGGGGGACTTGTAAAGGTGTACTGCCAGGATATTATCTGCTCCACATAATACAATATAATGCAGTATGAACCCTTGTCTATAAACATTATGGAAAGAAACTTGTTTGAATGGACACTCACATACCCATTAGGTTTTATGGCATCCTTTATTTTATTATTGTTCACAGTTTACAAAGAGTGGTAGCGCTGCTACAGTTTGAGCTCAGCATTTCTCCCTGCTTAAAAAAAAAAAAACTTCCTGCATTCTACACTGTTATTCTCCCTCCCAAAAGGAAGGTTGCCTGCATTTTAGAGAGATATCACTATATCTTGGGCATGAGCACATTTAAACGCAATCAAACCTCTCTGTACATACATGTGAGGATTTTCCCTTAATGAATGCCGTGACTGCGTGTTGTTATGGTGTTCAGGAAATAAACATTGTGAGAAATTAGAAAAACAAAGTGAAACAATTAGGGTATTAAAAAACAGAGCAAAACAGTGTTAGGTCTGGCTGTCATGTCAACAGCTAAGAGTTTTAAAAAACCTAGTAAGCAAATTGGAAGATAAAAATATTAAACTTTTAAAGAAGGTAAATGGTAGTGAAACTTGCATTCTTACCTTAAAATAACTGTTTCAGTGGTTTCCTTTTGACAATTATGGACAATATGATGTGTAAAGGTTTATACCCCTCAACTGTTCAGATTTTTGCAGAATGCCCAGATTTCTGCCTCATATTTTTGGTCTGTTCCTCATAAAATTTGTGGTTTTATGGCAAATCACTGAGAAGATCTGAGGATTGAAGTCGCCAAATATTGACATGCATTTGAATTTCCGACTTTAAATCCTTCAGAAAATGTATGTTAACACAAACCCTGTTACTTTAGTAACTTTCTAAGTTTATAAGAGCAATATTTAAAATATGTCCCTATTTTGGGGTATTTGTCCACCCATTTTGTCAGGCTTTGTCCAGAGTTCTTGCAGCAAGAGGTTGAGAGGTATGGCTTATACTGTCTATGAAAGTGGTGTGAGAACAGACTATGCAAAAAAAGAACAAACATCTGTTTTCAGCATTGCTCTCAGAATCAAAGGACTCACAAAGAACTGAACAATGCTGGCAGACTTTTGTTAGGAGCATAGGATGGTCTCAAGAATGCATGGTGGAAGTGTGACAACCATCTTAGTTTGATTTGCATGTGCTCAGTGCCATAAGGTAAATGAGACATTTATTCTAACTCTGCTTGATAAGGTTAAGATGTTAACAGTTCTAGATGAGAAATGTTCAGATGTCCTATTCATGTCCAGATAGCTGGTGAATTTGTAAAGGCATACTGTCAGAATAGTATCTGTTCTGTAGAATGCAATATAAAGCAGTATGCACCCTGCAGTATAGACAACTTTATGGCAAGAAACGTTTTTGAATAGATGTCAAATTCATCTGATCAGAATATTTCACAGTGCTCTTTCCTTATGCAGAAATTCACAACTGGAACTTCAGAAAAACTCTAGTCAGTAGAGGAAATGCTGTAGGTATGGCAACAAACTACAGTTTCATCAGGTAAAAATGTCTCACCTTTTAGTCTGCAGGCTGAATCAGAGACAGCTGACTCAACAGCAAACTATACTTCAGCAACAGCCAAAGGCCCAGGAAGTTCAGAGGGTGTGGGAGTGCATGGGGGGGCTTGCCTCTACAAAAAAAAGTTTCATGTTCTGCCATTTTTAAATGTTAACAGCAGCTTTGAATGTTGTATAAATGTGCATGTGTAATCTAAGCATTACAGTAGTGAGGTATCATAAAATAAGTCCATTGCTCTTACTGCAGCTGTGAAGTATTGCTATTCAGGACTAAACAGTCATCAGTGTATCATGCTAGGCCATTCTATAGCATAGACTACATTGCAGTTGTCCTGAGTTAGAATAGCAGTTTGGGTGTCTGTAGGAGGTGGTAAGGGTGGTTGGGAGTAAGCAACAACTGCCAACTCACCCATCTTAGGGGGAGAAGGTGTCAGGGGTGTCAGGGTGGAGCCTGAGTCTATTGAGCCAGCACTAATGTGTACAACCATACTGTGAGCCAAAAGGAACCGCCGGTGGGCAGCTATAGCAGAGCTCATCAGTGCCACCACATGGGAGGGTGCTGCTCCATAGACAGGAGGGTAGGACATCCCACAGGACCAGCAAAGCTGGCATGCTCCTTACCACCTGACTCTTGGCATGAGCAGATAAACCCATGGGTGATTCCCAGGCAGAAGTGAAAGGACTGTCATGTTCTTGCCTGCCAAGAAATTCCCAGCTACCACATCCAAGGAATGAATGATCTGATTGGGTGTAGGTAGAGAAGCCATCAGGTTCAGTTCATGGGAGTGAAAAAAAAGTAGCATTCTGTTCTATGTTTGGCAGCTTAATCCTGTTTTCTGTGGTCTTGTCCAAGTGTAATATGAGTCTTACTTAAAATATCCAAAACGGAATTGGTCAGTTTTAGATTTTAGTCTTCATATTAATATGTTTGTGCCACTTAAAAGAACTTAATGTTGGTGGTAGGAAGAATACATACTCTAGGCAATACATTGCATGCTGTATTTATAGTCAGGAGCACTATGTCTTATAAGGACCTACTCTTAGCTAATATAACAACAATTGGTATTTACAGTTTTAAGATCATGCTTCTAATGCTGTTCAAGAATGGGGCAAAGGGTAAGTTCATTCTAGTAATATGAGGGTGCAAAGCATGTAAAGGATGTGCTACATATCAGTTAGGCTGGCAATGGCACTGCCTGTTTCAGCTGTTGCATATTAAACAGTGTCCTTATCAATGTCAAGAGCTTATTAACCGACACAAACACTCATGGCCACCAATTGCTGATTATACTGCATGGTCTGTAGAGTACAGAACCGCCACCCTATCCATAATGTAATTGCTAAAGCACAACATGTTAGCTGATTGTGTGATGGTAACAGCAAGCTTGAAAGCTGTGTATTCTTTCATATCTATGTGCATGCTTTTCATACATTAACAAACACTCTAAATGATTCATGCTGATTCATGCACTTATAAAATGTACAGATTTCTATAATTTACTTAGCATTGCTTACAGAGATAGTCCAGTGTTTATAGACAAATAAGCCTGCCGCGTTAGTGGCTTTCGCCACCCCTTTTAGTTTGAATAAAATCTGTCAAGCAGTGACACTGAAGTAATCCCTGGGGTATATCTGTGATCTCCCATGTACGGATTTTTTTTCAACAGCATAGGAGTCTCTGGGGTGATGATCTCCTCCCTCCAGTTTCTATTTATTACCGTGTGTCAAGGTTTAAGTCTCCCACCCTGTGGTTTTGAGGGATCTAGATTTTAATGGAGACCTTTGAAATATTCATTCAGTACTGATTTTATCAAGGGATGTCATGTACCTTATTTTATAACTTGCAAAGGCCATTTTAATTGATTGTACCAGACTGCGTTTTGTAATGTTGCTTGTAAACTAATTATCTACCAAACATTTTAATTTTCAGTGACTCAGAAGTCTGCGTGGGATATGACTTCTTCTGTCTCATACTGCTGGTTTTAAAATCTCTCTGTAATACAGGCACATGATAAGTTCACATTACTGACCAAGTCAAAATAAGGTAAGATTGTTTTAAGAGCATACTTGTTCAAGAACTGCACAAAAGGTATAAACACCACTAAACTTTCTGTGTCATAAGACCGAGTGGGAACACATTATTTAGAAGAGAAAGACAGCTGCAGTGTGAGTGTGTTGTATGTGTGTGCGTGTGTGTGTGCATGTGCGTGTTGTGCGTGTGTGTGCATGTTGTGCATGTGCGTGTGTGTGTGTGTGTGTGTGTGTGTGTGTGTGTGTGTGTGTGTGTGTGTGTGTGTGTGTGTGTGTGTGTGCGCACGTGCATGTGAGATCATGCTCTCACGCATGCATCATACTACACTCCTATGAGATGATTACCTTGTACAGTATCATTATCCAAAATGAAAACCTCTTCACTTAGAAGTTTTTTTTTCTTTTACTTTCTGATGAAGTAGACTGCTTTGAATGAAGTCTGCTGGGTCATTCTTCTGATTGTTGGATGCAGTCATGGTCGTAAGGCTCTAGAAAAACAATACAGCATGAAGAAAAATCAGAAACTATCTGTTACCACAAAGAATCTTTATGTATAATGTGACACTTTGCCTACATAAATGCAGTTTCCCTTTTTCTACACTAGGTACACAGTACTTTTCAGCAGATGACCAGATAAAGCAGCAACTTGCATGCCACATACCAGGCATCATTCCTAGAGACAGACCAAGTCTGGGAACCTGAAAAAAGAGAGAGAAATTTCCATGACCAAAGCAGAGCTTTGCCCTACCTCTCAACTGTCCACATCTTCACAGAATGCCCATATTTTGCCTCTTATTTTTGGTGTGCTCCTCATAAAAGTTGTGGTTTTCTGTCAAATCATTGAGAACTGAAGTCACTAAATAATACTAAATAATGAATGATATTCGAGTTTCAGTCTTCATATCATCCATAAAATATAATGATGCAAAATCTGTCATTCTAGCAACTTCCTAAGTTTATAGCAGCAATATTTAAAATCGTTCCCTATTTTTGGGCCTTTGTCCCCCTATTATTTTTGGCTTTGTCTAGATTTATTGCTCTAAGAAGTTGAGAGTTATGCTTTGCACATACTGGCTACAAGAGATACATGACATACCCTTGGAAGTTGCATTTCAGACCTGAAGCTGTGCTTTTTGTAGCTAAAGAAAATGATGAAATCTTACGTGTCTCTTTTGACCAAAACCAGTCTACAGAATTTCCTGAATGACCTGTGGCCAACTTACCTAGATGGTCTATGTGTGAAAGGCATATCCCTACTCAATTAAAGTGCTGTGTTAGATAGTGGTGGAATCTTTTTTTCTAGGAAAGAGCAAGAATGCGTTTTTGTTTCACTGAAGACCTGATAGTCTGATAACCTTCTTACTTAGAAAAATGGCATTACAACTCTTGAAATAGTAAATAGATCTCTTATTGCCACATAAATGCAGTATGGTGAACTGGCCTTCATCCAACACTTGTGTGGAGTTTCCATGTTCTCCCTTTGTCTGTGCAGGGTTCCTCACACCTTACCAAAACATGCTGGGTGCTTCCACTTCAAACCTGACAATTATGCTAACAGAATGCACCAAAAAAATGAAATGGAGTCATGGGCAGCAGAACAGATTTTAGCAGATACCTATTGGGGGAAAAATTGTTTAGACCAACCACTTTATTTTTTAGATGTGGTGATCCTCTATCTAGAAGAACACAAATCACAGACTATGTGCCAAGTTAGGGTTAGCCACTCAATGATGTAACATTTTTCCCCTGGTGATCTGGTCATGTTGACTAATGTCACCAAAAAAGAACATGGGTATTTGCCAGTGACATGTATAATAAGGAGCTGGCCTATAATAACCCATGGTGACAGTGTGAAGGGTCTAAGTGCCTTTATCAGCCACTCTGCACATAGTATAAAGCCCTGTAGCCCTGGGTCAATAGCATAATAGGCAACCAGTGTCCAGTTGCCCTGCCCACATTACCTGTGATAGCTCTGTTGAATAGAACCTGGATGTAAAACAAATCAAACTGCCAAAAATGAACAAAGAACTGCTACACTGAATATAGGATCACTGACAGGATACAACTTGAAAGTGAATAACATGATAGCAAGAAGGAAACTGGACATCCTTTGTATGCAAGAGACAAGGTTGAAGAGCAGTGGAAAAAAGCCACTTGGCTTGGGAACCATGATCTACTATTCAGAGGGAGGACAGACTAGAACTGTGTGTGAATTGCAGTCAGGGACAGACTTCAAAAGGCAGTGAAGACTATAATCAGAATTAGTGATTGACTCATGATAACCTGACTCCATTGTAAAGACAGGGTAGTATTCATAATCTCAGGCTATGTCCCTCAACAGGGTTGGGTTCACCAAGAGGGGTAGTCACAAGATAACATATAAGAGTGGTCAATATGCAGGTCAGGTAGACTTCCTCCTAGTAAGCAAAGGAAATTGGGTCAAATCAGAGATTGCAAAGTTGTCCATAAGGAAAACGGCCCACAGCATAAACCACTGGTGGGCACAAATGGCTGCAAACAATGGTCAGAGAAAGCTCTATGGTCAACAGAGACTAGGTTGAAGACTTGGAATTTGACTGGAGTGAATGCAAAAGAGTTCAAGGAAACAGACTTCTACCATCTCAGGAAGAAGAGGAAAAAGGCGGAGTTGAGGAAGAATGGCAGTGCCTCAAAACAGCATGTCTGAGGACTATAAAACAGATATGGGACTGAGCCAAGTATGGAAATAAGGTACATAAGGCTAGTGCCGGAATGCAGGAGTCCAGGAAGTTATCAATAGAAAGGAGTTCAGATAAAAGTGGGAGATGGAAAAGATGGACTAGAATAAGAAGGAATACTGGTTGGCTAACAAAAATACTAGAAATAAGAAAGCCATCACAATAGAAAAGAACAAGGTGTCAGAGGCACTCTGTCAGCTTCTGGAAAGTAACTTAACAGATAGTACAAAGATACTCTATCAGGTTGTAAGGTAAAGCTAGAAAGAAAAAAAGGATTGCCACTAGACACCATTCATAAGGGCTGCCAGCAAGAATCTGCTACCCAATTCAAAGCAGATATCAAAGGCAGATGAAAGGAATACTTCCAGCAGCTTCTGAATGAAGAATCCCCACCAAGAAGATGCACTACCCCATACACAATGTATGATGAAAGAAAAAGAACCCATCACAAAAGAAGTAAGAACAGAACTAACTCTGATGAGGTCACAGCAGACATGACCAAGATGTTTAGTGAGTTAGGTGAGAAATGGCTCCTGAGGTTACTCATAGCAGTATGGAGAGAAAAGGCCCAGATGAGTAGAGAATAAACATTATATTGTCAATGTACAAAAACAAATGGAACATTGACAGCTATAGGCAGTACAGATGTATCAAATTCTTGTCACACTATGCAAAAGTAATGGAAAGGATGATTGATAAATATAAATAGTAGTAGAAATTAAGATGGAAGATGAGCAGTTTGGATTCAGTTCAGGATATACCACAACTGACCTGATGTTTACAATGAGAAAGACAGTGCAAAAGAATTTGGAGAGGAGAAAAGAGTCCAACTGGGCACTCTGAGACTTGGAGTCCTGTTATGTTTTGAAGACCAGAAACATTGGTAGAATTAATGCAAGTTATGTACAAGAACCTAAGGACACAAGTATATAGTGTTCAAACACACAAAGGGAGTTCCAATGGAACCAGATGTGCAGTCAGGTTCAGCTCTGAGCCCACTTCTGTTCGTACTGGTGATAGACTACATTAACAAACAAGTTTGTGGAGGACAGATCAACAAAGCTGCAGTATGCAGATGATGCATCATTGCATGCATACACTCAAGCGGAACTTCAGCAAATTATAGGGGAATGGAATGCAAAACTGAAGGCATGCATGATGAAACTGAATACAGTTAAGACCACGGTTGTGGCAGCATTTGGGGGGGGGGGGGTTAGAAGAACCTGAAAATTAAGATAGAAGGGAAAATAGTGGAACAGATTAACAGCTTCAAGTATCTGGGAAGAGCAACTGAGGAAAAGGGAAGTCTGAATGAGGAGATCAGAGGTGCTGCATCCAATTGGCACAGAGTGTTGGGGTAGTGTGTGACAAAAGAATGTCAAAGTAGTTGAAAAGTAAAGTATATAAAACAGTAACACAGAAATCTTGGCAGCAAAGGCATAGCAATTGGGAGAGCTAGAGGTGATGAAAGTGAAGTGCCTGAGATGGGTGATAGGATGCACACTGTGGGGCAGGTGAAGAAATGAGGACATGGAAACAGAAGCCAAAGTAGCTCCAATTGTAGAGAAGGCCAAAGAGAACACATTATAGTTGTTCAGGCACATGTGCAGGAAGGTAGAAGATAACTTGGAGAAGAAGGTTTGGGAGAAACTTGAAAAAGGAAAGAGGAAATGAGAAATCCAGTGACGAGGTAGCTGGATTGTGTGAAATAAGGCCTGCAATAGTTAGGCATGACTGTCAAAGAAGGTAGGAGAGAAGTACTGAACTGAGAGAGGTAGTGACAGTTGACGCAACACTTACATCCCCACCCCCATGTAGAAAAAACAGAAAGAGGTGATTGGTGTTAATGATGAAAAATATATACAGTTATTTAAAGGTTAGCATTTTAAAATGCATGTTGTTGAAGAAAATATTTTCCTGCACTGGAAAATACAGTTTATAGAGGGAGTTCTTACTATGAAACAGAGGAGGGGAAGTGTAAAATATGCCCAGCTGGTATATTATATTCAGACTCAAGAAGGCCTTGCAGTTACTATTAATCTCAAGCTAATTCTTTTCACCCCACACAGACCCATTCCTGTCTATGAATTAGGTTTTTCAGAAGTTTGTAAACTAGTGAGTTGTTCAAGTATGTGCCATTGTACCACTGTCTTCCCATGCAGTCTGGATCAGTCTTACATGCAGTTTGAATAATTTATTAAGGGTAAGATTTATAAAGATAGCTGTCTATGGTATAGGGTTTGTACACCAACAGATAACAAAGCCCGGGCTATTTCCCAGACACAGCTGCACTATGGGGTAAGTCTCTGTTTGTGATCCTACACCATTGTGTAACTATAGAGTACAATGTTTATGACCCCTTCCCAATGGTAGTCTACAATTCAAAGACACTGTGACAACTGTGTGTGGGCTGCTCCCAACCCCATAAATTATAGGACCATGACCACGTACCAACAGTTATCCTTAATTCACAACCGGAATGGCAGCTTATACTTATGCAGATGTGGGGCTGAACATTAAGAGACAGGATCAGTGAAAATGTTGAAAATCCCTAAATTATAACACTTTTGTACAGTAACAACACTCTACCCATTCTGCCAGTCCCTGTGGTACAGGTTAATCTACTACTATTACAACACCCACACTCAGTCTCAAGTCCCAGCAGTGATGCAGTGATGCTAGAGCCAATGGAAATACAAGTTTCACTGGATCCCAACATTAGCATATTATGCTAATGTATACTCCTGCAATCATATTTATTTACTTATTTATTTTATTTATTTATCATTTGTTGACTGGGTTAGTCCCACTAGGCTATTAGCTTATTTTAAGGGGAGACCTGAGGTGGTATTTATACTTCTAGAGGAAATTTGGCCAGTGCATTGGCGAACGTCCTTTACTCGTCATTGTGAGTGGGGCACGTTTTGGAAAAGCACTTCCTGTTTCCATTCCCAGCACAGAGGCAACCCAGAGAAACAGGGAGGCAGATGGAGAGAGAAGGAGATGATGAAGTAGTAAAAGAAATAAAGGAAAAAGCAAATACTGAGACAGGAGAATGTCTGCAGGATTCTGAGGAAATGTTTCAAAGACATCTGTTTAATGAAGATGAGTCAGCAAACGATGGCAATATAATTACAACCCCCTCAGTCAGGAGTGTTACAGGATGATTTACTTAAAGAAATGGTGGTGCAAAATGAGCCAGAAACTGAAGGAGATGTTACCTGGAGGGATATTATGGAGAAAATGCAAAAGGAAGATGCAGAGACAATCCTGAAGAATAGTGGTGAGATGGAAAAGAAAATATATGCAGACAAAGTAAAAGAAGGCAAAAGTGGAGTAGTAGAAAAAGGCAGAAGAAAATGAAAAACAAAAGTACGTGGTAAGGATTCAAAGTAAAGAAGACAAAGAAATGGACAAATATGAAATGTGGGACAATTTAATAGCTCCTTTGGATGTAGAAGCACATGAAGTAAGAGCATTTATTCTTATTAAAAAAAGAGACATTTTGTGACATTATATTTGTGACTGTTTTTTCAACGGAAAATTTTCTTGGAGAATATAAAAGACTGTAACCCATGGAATCTGTATGTTATAAAAGTATTTAATAGGGAAACAAGAAAATTCATGTATAATTTTGAACAGAGGTAGAGAGAGACTTTGAAAGGGCACTTGATAGCTTTATGTAAAAAAGTACTGAACATTGCAAACAGTTTATGACAAAAAGGGTTTATGGGCTGGTGGCTGGGACTGTAATATTGTGTTAAAAATAGAAAGTGAAAAATTATATATACCAAGCATGATAAATGTGGAGGGGAATAGGGGTGTTGTAAAATATTGGGGGCAACCCAAAACATGTGACAAAAGAAAATGTTATATCTGTGGAGAAACGGGACATGGTGCAAACAAATGTCTAATGAAATGTTATAAATGTAACAAAATTGGACATTTATGGATGGATTGCAAAAATGAAAATGACAGTAAGGAAAAAGAAAGAGAAGAAAACAGATGGAAGAAAATTTAAAAGTAGTAGAAATAAAAGAGGATATAAAGAAGGTTCTTTAATAAGCAATGAAGAAGACATAAATTGCGAAGTAGTAAAAGGCAAAAAAAGGATTCTATTGGTAAAAGTGGGAAAGACGGAAAAAGAACATTTAAAGGAATAAGTACAAAAGAAAAAAGAAAGGAAATGGATGAAAAAGAATATACACAGTTAATGATTGGGGCTTGATATCATGGTTAAGGTGTTTGACTCACAGACACAAGGTACAGTGTTTAATTCTCACCTTGGGGAAGGAAATTGGTTAGGCTTATAATGCCCTATTAAGAAAGCTAGTCTAGTAATTAGCTATTATCTGATGAAACCATGAATTTAGGGAAAAGGGAAAATGAAAAATTTAGAGTGCTTTATATAAATGTGAATAGTATTAAAAATATAGTAAGAAGAATAGGAATTTTGGAATGGGGCAATACCTGTGATGTAAATGTAATTATATTTGAAAACACAAGATTTTTAACAAATGAAGAAAGATTACAAACAGAAAAACTATGGGGAGGAAAGATAATCTGGAATTTGGGAAATGAGAGATATTCTGTAATAGCCGTATTCTGTAGAAATACAGTAAAGATATTAGATGTAACTTTAGCAAAAATGGGAAGATTAGTCATTATAGATTTAAATTAGAAAGAACAAGTATATATAATTATAACATTATATGCTTATACTAATTGTAAAGAAAGGGAAAGCTTATTTCATCACATTTTAGACTATGTAGTGATAAATATGAATATTATAATAACAGCAGACTTTGTGATTTAAGAGGCAAGCGTAACAAAGAAAGAAAATTATATAAGAAAAATGTTAGATATTATAAGATGTGGTACATTAAAACTTTGGGACACAAATTCATGGACTTACAAAATGAGTATGTATAGAACTGAAATAGATTATTTCATAGTAGCAGAAGGTTTAGTTATACAAGAGGAGGTAGTTGAAACAGGATTTTCTGATCATATTGCAATAGGCTAGAGATAAAGAAAAACAAGTAATATATAAAATATGCAAAGAAATGAAAAGGATAACTGAGAAAGCATGCAATGAAGAAGGAAAGAAATTAGTAATATAGTTATGGAAAGATCATACTACTATGAGAACATTTAATAAAAAAAATGGTCTGAATGGTAGATGATATTTAAGAAAAGATATAAAAAATGTTTTTACAGTGGCAATATGATGTGAGAAAAGTAGAGAAAGTGAAATATAAAAGAACATATAATGATGCATTGGAAAGTTTAGAACATAATGATAGAAAATACTTTGATAAAGAAAAAGAATTACATGAAAGAGATCATGAAAAAATACAAGAATCATTATATACGCAAAGATGTTTTTACAAGGAAAAAGAGAAAAAGTATTTGGATATTTAAGCAGATTAGTAAAGGAAGATGGAGTATAACGAGAGAAATAAAAACATGAAACAAGAGAAACAGAACTCAGGAAAAGATTACAAATAGTGTAGTCCAATATGTACAAGAAATATTTAAAGAAAAAAGAAGGTAGTAAAAAGCATGGAAAGTAAAAAAGTTAACAGAAAAAGAGAATAAAGAGTTGGAAAAGGAGATTTCTTTATATGAGCTAGATAAAATATTAGGACAAGTAAATATAGATTCAGCTACAAGACCAAATAGAATAGGGCATGAAATGTAAAAAAAAAAAAAAAATTAAGGGATTGGCAAAAAATATGTTTGAAAAATTTTGAATGGATGATTGGGTTTTTTGTATAAAGAATTGTGTAGTGGAATGCTTAAATTCATATGGAATAAGGAATATAGAAGACAATTAAAACATGGAGACCAATAGTGTTGAATAATAATGATTATAAGATCCTTATGAAAATAATACAAAAGAGATTTGAAACTAAAATGGAAAATATAACGGAAGGTAGCATATACAGTATAAAGGGGAAGGGTTGTCAAGAATTATTAATGATAGGTAGAGAAATTGTGGATGATATTATGAACAGAAAAAAAGAAATGAAAAGCATGATAGGAGACCTTAATAAGGCATTTGACGCAACTGGAAATTAAATCTTAGGGTCTATGTCAGAACACTGAAAAATCAAAAAATTGAACGCTCATATGAGCGAATAATCAGGAACTTGAAATCGCTATTGTGGGGGGATGCTCCCACCACACCCCTTGCTACATATATATTCCTAGTCCGAGATCACACTACAGTGAGAAAGGGCAAATATTCCGATCTTCACTGTACTGTGATCCAAAAAACTACATATCGAATTTCTGATTTTTCTCTCATGTGAGCACTCGATATTTTAATTTTTCATCATTCTAAAGTAGACCCAAATCGTATGGGTAATAAGAATATAATATAAGTGAGAAAGTTAGGAAATTATGTATGTCAGCGTATACTAATAATAAAATAAAAAATACTAGTTAATGGCTGGTTAAGTCAAGATGTACCTATGAAGAGTGATGTAAGACAGGGATGTAGAGTGATTTGTATACTCTTTACATTATTTATGAATGTGATAGTTTATTAAATAAATTACAAAATGAAGGAAGCAGGGCATACACCACTTGAGGGATTAAGAATTCCAGTGCTGTTAACATCTGCAGATCACATTATAATAATTGCAAACAAAACAAAATTTGTATAAAAGAAGTAAAAATTTCCACAAATGAGTATCTAGAGATGATAGGGATGGCTATAAATAAAAAGAAATGTGAATGTTTAGGTAATGTAGTAAAGACTGTGGCATATATTTTACAATGAATGAAATTTATGTGTTAGGTACAACATTTGGGAAAAAGATGTATATAGAATTCAAAGGGAAAAAACAATAGAAGGAATAAAACAAACCTGTCTTTTCTGGAGAACATATAAATTAACATTTAGAAAAAAAGCTTATTTGATAAATTCAGTACTGATGGGAAAATAACATACTTAGCAAGTGTATTTATGTTGCCAACAGTATTTGAAAAGGAATTATTGCAGATAATTGTTTTCATTTATATGGGGTTGTCGAGTAAACCAAGTAAAAATATGAGTTTTGTATGTAAATATAGAAGAAGACAAATTGGGGTTAATTAACTCAGTGGTATATGTGGTGTCATTAAATTTGTACAAAGTGTTAAAGTGGATAAATGAAAAAGATGAGAGATTAGTAGTAAAATTGTATAAATATAAGTATGATAAATTTGCAGGTATAGTACAAAAGAGTAAAAGAGAAAATGGGTATTTAAAAGAAGTAAAATATTACCAAAAAAAATATTTTTTGTGGAAAATAAAAATTGATGATACAGAAAAAGATAGAAAAGTATGGTATGGTATCAGAATGTAACGAAAAAAAATTACCATGTAAAATCATGGGAAAATTTAACAGATGTTGTTGTGTCTTGCGGTTTTTCCCGGTTAGGGGTCACCACAGCAGAACTCCGATCTGCTAATGATTGGCAGTAGATTTTTACATGCCGAGTTGCCGGCCCTGATGCACAACCTTCAACGAAGGTACGCCCATTCATGCATGTCTCCACACAGAAGACGCTCTAGCTGAGAATTGAACAAGACAACGTCTTACTATGAGGCGACAACGCTACCACAGCACCACCACCGCAGTATGGAAAATTTAACAAATTAAAAAAAATAAAGTTATAAAAATAAGAAGCAAATGATGTAATCAAAAAGTAGAATGTTGAGGTTTTTTTTTTTTTGTGGAAATTGGTAATAGATGAATTACCAGTAAAAGAAATGATGCCATATAAGAAGAAAAGTGATATAATATGTTTACATTGACAAGAAGAAGAAACTATGGAACATGTATTTTTGAACTGTAAAAGAGTCAAAAAAGTTATGGGGAAAACCAGGTAAAGAAGATTTTTAAGATATAAAAGAAGTGGGTAAAAAAACATGAATATGATTAATTGTGGATATTATCAGAATGGAAGTAAAGAATATGTTAAAAGAATAGATAAAAAGTTATTTTAGGTTATATGGGTTATATGGAATGAAAGAATAAATGGAATTATTTTTAATGGTAAATGGATTTTAGTAACAATATTAAGTAACATTGGGTCTATATTGGATGACCGAACTTTTAAAAGTTCAAGTGTCATATGTTTGACACCATATGATCGAACTTTTAAAAGTTCAAACATCCAAAAAAATAAAAATAAACTACACAAATAACCTACCTGAACATTTTAAGCAGGAGACAAGCCCCCTGCACCCCCCACGTGGGGAGTTGTGCCCCCCACACCTGCCGGTCTTTAAATATACCAACTCTGAAATCGCACTACAGTGCAGAAAAGGGAAATCTTCCCATTCTGCACTGTACGGAGATCTCTATTAAACCATTCAGACTTTCAAATGTTCGATAATATGGTGTCGACCATATGACACTCAAACTTTTCAAAGTTCGATCATCCAGTATAGACCCGTAAAATCAGATGGTGGTTATGGAAAAAGGAGTAAGGGTCTAACAGGGATGAAAATTTTGTATGATTGTGTAAACAGATTTATATATATATATATATATATATATATATATATATATATATATACACACACACACACACACACACACACACACACACACACACACACACACACATATATATATATATATATATATATATATATATATTTAACATTGAGCGTTCAAAGAATTGACATAGACCCTGTCTTGGAACTAGTTTACTCTGTTATCATATACTATTTCATTAAAATGATGTTTACAAAAATTAAGTAGAACTATGAGATGCAAAATATTCTGCTATGAATCTTTGAGTAACATCTCGTCTAGGCTAAAACCGAGCAGAACAAACCAGTATAAGTCTTGACTGGATGAACAAAAAAGCAACTAAAAGCAAATCCACAATATGCCTCACACCCTTCTCACTTAAACATGTCTACTCTATGGTCATATAACTGTAGAGAAAGTTGAAAAGTCTGAAAACTCTGAATCACTGCTGGCACACTAACAGAATTTATTTGTTTGTTTGTTGATTCAGTATCTTAACCACAGTACTTCAAAAATATGGCAGTATTATCAGACACTTTTGCAATTAATGCAAGAATAAAAACATATATTATATTTCATTTGAAAATGTTCCTATTTTTCAACACAGGCTTTAAGGGAACCTTGTCATTTAATCCTCTCCCCCTGTCAGCCCTCAATCTGATTAACCATCTTGTCTCTGATGTTTCTGTTTGTTTACTTAGGTCTCCCCCTCTCTCATTGTCCCAAATTTTTTCAACAACTAGGAATCTAAATGTATGTTATTCTTGCACATATTTTTTTATATTTGCACATTTTCTTTATATTTGCACATTTTTTTATATTTGCATATATTTTATTATTCATTGAGAATACGTATATTATTTTAGGGAAAGAAGCTGCAAGTTCTTAATTGGTATATGGGTGTGACAGAATTCATTCTAATCATGATGTGATTCCGATTGGTTGTTAACTTTAACATTTTAGTATATTTGGAAAGAAGTGATTGTTGATAGTATATGGTCTGAAGAAGTGATGGCAACACAATCAAAACGCTTACCTGTTGGAATAAAGTTTTTTGTGTGATTTTATAGAGTGGACTGTGATTTATATCTTTCTGAACCATTGGTTGTGCTGTTGGATGCTGTTTGTAGAAATACTGACTTTTTGTTTTACCAACAGTACATTTATCCAAGCTGCGACCTGGTTTGTGTTTCTAGTTAGAGATCTATTTTCAAACATATGCATACTTTTATACCTTTAGAAGTCCCAGACTTTCCAATTCTGACACTAATTTATCCAAAATAATCTTCTCCATTATTTTTCCACAACATGAAAGTAAAATTATGGGTCTGCCTGACTCAAGGTTTGTCCTATTTCCCTTTCTGTTAAAGATAGGTTTAACAAGTGCACATCTAAAAACTTGAGGAATCTCCCCATACAGAAACAAGCTAGAGAATAACAGATATAATGTACTTTAAATAATTATCTGAACTGTGCTCAGATCATTATTATTAATTCTGTCTCCCCCCTGTGATTGGTTTGGGTGCAGATTACTTAGCTCTTTTTCAATACAATCTAATTTAATTTCAGTATCTAAACTTACCTGTATGTTACTAAGATAATTTGTCATCCCCTGTGTACAGCCAAACTGCTTTGCATCTATAATCTGTTGAGTTTGAGAATAAATTTTAGAATCTATACACATTTTATCAGTTTGTATGTCCTTCCACATCTTATGTATCTATAATGTTGCTTCCCAATATGCTCAATATTTTATTTAAATTTTCTTCAGTTTTTTTTTTATCTTGTCTCACATTATGTTTCATTTGTCTGTACAGCTTGTTTATTTCAGTTTTCAAGTAATATTTCAACCTCTTTTCCATTTCTTGTATTTTTGCTACTCACATTTACCAAGTATCTTGTTCTTATGGAAATATATCCTCTTGATCGTGTCTACCTAGCTATTGAAGTTAAACAGATTTTTGATTTTTTTTTTGTTTTGCATTCAAACTATTTTTCTTTCAAAACTTGCTAAATTTCTTCCGCAGTTTTTCCACTGACCACATCACTCCAATTAGTTTTACAAAGTGACTGTTTGCTTCCATGTATTCTGTTATTAATCTTCTGTACATTAGTTTAGATTTCAGTTTAGCAAAGTTATCTATCAGCAGTTTAATCTTTATAATCTCATGATCAGTGCACATCAACAGTAGTAAAAGTTGACATGAAGTAACAGTTATTTCCTTAGAAGCACAAACAATGTCTAGTATGTTCTCTGGTAGACTTTTTTACAATCTGATGCAGTCATTGTTCCTTAAAATATGGTATAAATAATTTCCTAACCAATAATGTTGAGTCAATACTATTTCGGTCAGTTTCAGGTAAATTGAAATCCCCAGCCACTATTATTTTTTGTCTTGTGTTTTATGCAAGAAATGTATGAATTCCTGTAGGTCATCAACACTTGACCTTAATGGTTATATACTCCAACAATTGTTATATGCTCCAGGATTGTCTTTATTGTCACAGTTATACAACATACAGTATTGGTGTCATTACTGAATATGTAATAATCACATGTCTCATAACAATTTTAATCCCTATCATAACACCTCCACCTGATTTTTATTAGCATGTCTGTTACGGTAAAAACATTTATACCCTGACAGAACTGGTTTCCAGTCATTGTTCTTTAACCATGTTTCACAAACAATAGCAATATCAATCTTGTGGGAACGTAGCATATTTTCCAATAAAAAATATATTACTAATGTTCCTAGCTTTCATAACCATCAGAGACACATGAAATGTTGTTGTCTGTGAACTGTTAAATTTCTGACCTGGCAAAAATCCTGAATTGTGTAGTCAAATATTGCAGTATATTTGCATCAAAAATTCTTTTTCCTTCTCTTGACAAGTGCACACCATCCTAAGTGCCCAAAAAAATAGGCTTGGATGGGCTACACATTTCCATTTTTTTAAATGGAACATTTCTTCATATAAGTATTTACCCAAAAAAATCTTTTATTCACACTGACCTGACTGTCTTTTCTATATTTGATTTGTGAAAAATGCATCCTAACAACTGTGCAAGTTATACTATCTAAAAGGATTGTAAGTTCCCTACTAATAGTCAGAGAGTCCTTGTAGGTGAGATCATTTGTACCAACATGAATAAAAACAACTCAATATTTCCTTAGATTAAGGCATTCTAAGGCCTTTCTCACATCTTGTATTTTTGCTTCTGGCAAGCATAACACTGTTTAATGTTCATTATTTTCTCTACAAATGTAAGTATTAGTTCCTCTAATAATTGAATTTCCAATATAAGTATATAATTTCTAAACAGATTTGAAGAATCTCAACCTTCCAATTCAGTTGTATCTACTCTATCAATTGTTGCAAATGAATGATCTTCGTCACTATTAGTCCTATTAATCCCACTGTTTTCATTGTTTATTATTCTTGCAAGCATATATTTCTCATCCAGCTGTCTTTTTGTACATCCACAACTTGTCATATTGTTAACGTTGGTCTTTCTTTTTTTTCTTACACTAACATTCTACAATGCTTCCAAGTTCAGTTTTGATTTTTTTTTCCTTTTCACCTGCCCCATGCTTCCTCTCTCTACCTTCTCTGTGGGAAAAATTATGTAATTTTCTGTAGACTGAATATTTTGTTATTGAACAATGTTACCATTCCCTGTAATTTGTGTGTTTCATAACAAAGCAGTGTCCTTTTTAGTATAACTTCTCTTTGCATTATAAACATTAAAGAATTTATTTTTCTTTTTTTCTATTTTTATTTGTTATGAACTTCATTTTTTATTTTTTATTTTCTTCTATATGACCTGGATCCTCAGAGTGCTGAATGGTACTGTTCCCTTATCTGCCCTTGATGATTACACTGATGCATACTTTTACTACAAGATTGTTATCTACTCTCATAAAATGTTAATTTCAATCAAAGACAGTGCAGATTCTTTTAACAATGCATCATCAAGCAGTAAGCTCATGTACTTCACCTTACCAGTAAAACACATTTTGACTCAAAGATCAAGCAGTAAACTCATGTACTTCACCTTACCAGTAAAACACATTTTGACTCTATTTTTCTGAATTGATAGTACCAATTTCCTTATATGATCCAGGTTGAAAACCTTTTTCCAGACGTTTCAAAAATGTTTCCTTAATTCATGACATGAGAGGTTGAGAGGTACGAGTCTCAATCAAACAGAAATCTTACTGAAGCAAAGAGTCAGTAAACAGACCATATGGAGTGGTGTGTACCTTATCACCACAAATGAAAGTATATTTTGCTACTAGAGCTTTGTCATAAATGAATGAATATTAAGAATGACCTAGAACCAAATATTGCTCTACAATGAATTTACAATGTGCTGCTTACAAGCTCCTGAATATCAAGTACTCTGCATACCAACTGACAGTGTTTTCCCTTAGCCTTCTTTTTGTTTGCAAAAGTGTGAAATGTTTTGTCACCCCTGAGAAAACATATTTTCTAGGCAGTCATTCTATATTAACAAACACATTTTGAAAAGCATTCATACAAAATAAATATTTATAGGGCATACAGCACTGCAATTATCATCAAAACTGGGAAAAAGACAAGGTTTTTAAGTATTTTCTGACTTCAGAAAAGTGCTTAACAAGCTTTTGTTATGCACATCTAAACAAAGTTAAGCTCCAGTCTCATACTAGACCTTAATAGTGACTGATTATGGCCACCACAAACAATGGTAGGAACTTAAAAATCTTAGAAGCTGTTAGATATTTCACTCTACAACACTTTCAAACAAAAGGTATGGCAGAGCAACGTTTTTAAGAGCTTATAAAGCTTTTATCTCCTTACAAGGACACCAGCTCTGTCTGTAGTCTGTGTGGAAGTGCCAAGTGTTTTTTTGGCTTTCAAAGCTGTAAAACACTTTATGCTCCTACACTTTTTTTCTGTAACCAGTAACACATGGAGCAGATAAAGCTGCATGCACTGTAGGTCTCTCCAAACATACATTTCAACCATTCAGAATTTATTAGAGTTTTAAATTTTTTATAGTCATAAAGTTAATGTTGATGTGAATTGGAGTAATGTTTAAAAATTGCCCCTGATTTTGTCCCTTGCCCCCCCCCCCCATTAATTTTGGTTTTGTACAGATTTTTTTGAACATAGCAGTTGAAAAGTATGTTTCCAATTATAACTGTTGTCATGTGTGCTCAAGCTTGAAGTCCTACAGGTGAACCCTGACATCCACGTGAAAATCATGAAATAAGTTGGTTTTGATCAGTAATCTGGTCTTAATGGTCTATATAATAAATTTGTTCTTAGTAAATATTCTAATACTTTGCAAACAAACATAAACTATGATTCTAATGTTGCAAGTGTGCTCTTTATTGAAATATAAATAGTATAGTTAGAGACATAACATAGTCTGTTATTACATTTGATTGATTCATATGGGTACATTAACAGCTATTTGCTACAATGTTTTGAATCAGATGTAAATTATCAGATATTAGCTTTTACTTAAAAGTAAAAGTTATGGAAGTCAAGAACGTGAACAGAAAGTCACGAGAAGCAAACAAGATAGCCTGATGGCTTCTTCAATTCTTATCCTTTGTATTCCACATCACATCAAACACTGGCACACTAACTTATAAAATTAATTTCAGATTATATCAATTTATTGCATTTAGCATAAGAATCATATCTTTAATAGTTCAGTAAGAGAAGGACATTGCAATTTACTAACTGGATGATTCAAGTAGCAGAATTTTAGAAACAAACATAAGCAATGTGGTAAAGGGATAGCATAAAATGTTTAGGTACAGGAAGTCTGACTCATTATAAATATCAACTTGCTAAACTACTGGATCACTGAGCATCTAGGGGTGTTAAACAATAAATGTATAACACTGAATCTGTGTTTAATAAGGATGCTTCCTGATGACAGAACACAATGCAAATGTGGTTCTGCTGCTCTGTGCATTTTGTATCAGCCTGGCAGAGTTTTTTTCTCACAAAAACTGATGTAACAAAAAAAAAAAACCGGTATGTTTGTCTCTAGTGAATGACTAAAGTAAGGATCTATATATGAATACTTTTATTTATTTACCTCTATTCCTTCTGTCTGAAGCTTTTACTAATGTAACTCTTCAGTGCCACAAGCTTGTGGCATTGTGTATGTTGTTAGTATTAATCCCACTGGGATGGAAGAGAAGTGCAGACATCCTGAACAAACTGCCTAGATACCATCGACAGGAAAGTAGTTACAATTAACTACATCAAAACTAATGTTCAGTGAATGAGCACAAAGTATACAGTCAAGCAGGGCTTAAAGTCCAATAAACATTTGTGGACTGGAACAGATTAGGTACAAAGTATTTACATTGCAATGATATATTTTCAGAATAAGACAGTTTTATTTCCTTGACCAATATAATTTTGAAATTATACATGGGCTTCCTGCAAAAACAAATAAATAAATACACATACATGAATGCGTATGTGCATGTGCATATGCGTGTGTGTGTGTGTGTGTGTGTGTGTGTGTGTGTGTGTGTGTGTGTGTGTGTGTGTGTGTGTGTGTGTGTGTGTGTATGTCTGTGTGAGTGAAGGAGCAATATTTTATATGTTTAAGAATGTGGTGAAGACAGATTCTGCCAACAAAGTTAACACATTTCACATAAACATTATAATAAAAAAGAGGAAAGGGCAGTGTCAGAAGAAAATAACTGTTGTTCGCCCTTTTGATGATTCTGATACCTAAATGCATATCCCCAGCTATAACTGGGCCAAGACTGGAGATGCTTTTGCCATGCTGTATTTGCTTACTATATTACATCTTACCATGTCACATTACACTGAAACTGCTAAGAAATATTTCACTACTCAGGTAAATGTCTCATTATGTTGTAAGACCTTCTTTAAAGCTAAACACCTTGTAATACTGCCTTTATAAGCAGATAATTTATGGTACATTTCATCTGGCCTAGTTAATATAAAACTGTATTACATGTAACAAAAAGTACTACAGATGATAACATTGACTATATCTCATCTGAATGAACGACCTCTGCAGAGACAGATCTCACTGATGTGATGAACCATAATGGAAACAGCAGAAAGTACTGTTTGAATTTCTAGCCCACCTAACTTGCTGCCTTAATATTTCCCCTTTTTTATGACTGTGAAGTAAAACTAAGGAAGCTAATAAAAGGACTACTTCATTGATATTTCCTGTGATGTACAATTTTGCTCTCCTAAAAAAATGTTTGCTGTGGCTATTATATTCAATGTTTAATGTATGTTTTTTTCCCAATTAAACTTTTCATTACAGTTTATTTGGATTAGAAACTATAAATAAACCTTGGAATATTTATACAAACAGTGAGTATATATAAAACAGTTTTACTTGCAAGGTCACTGAATATCAGGAAACCTCAATAGACTAGGCAAAGACAGGGCAAGTGAGTTATTTTTCAGGTTCCAGGATCTCTGATATCTTAAGGCCTTTTCACCTGGCAAATATGGTTACGATATGGTGGTGGTCTATGTGGCAGTGAATGACTTGTCGCACAAAACTCTGAAAGATATGCAGAGAGATATGTTGGAACTCGTCACCTATCTCACAAATGCAGGCAAGACTCTGGTCCTGAGTGGAATCTTTCATTCTCCAAAATGAGGTTAGGTACAAAGAAAAGATCTTTTTTTTTTAATATTTTATTAAGATTTTTGAAAATTCTTATATGAAAAAGTTTGAAATGTTATGTAATACATGATTATAATAACTCATATTTTGAAAAAAGAAGAAAAAATTATAACTATTTATAATATGTGCAGTAAGCCTGAGACCAAATAATTAATAAGTAAAACAACACAAATACAAGAATGTTCTATTCCAATCTAAAATGGTTAAGTATTTGAAGAGGATGATTCAATAAGGGCCAAAACATTCAACCAAGAATTGTTCTTTAGCTTGTTAGGACAGATTCTTGTCTCTTTTACTGTTGTTTCTTTAATTGTGGTGTCCTTTAAAAGGATAAGAAAATCTTCAAATTTTGATTCTGAAGAAGTTTTCCAGTTTCTTGTGATAGCTTTCCTGGCCACAGCAAGTATAGTCCAAGTTAAGTAACAAAAGATAATTTGTTTCAGTAATCAACTAAATAGTTGGTGTCATTCCTGGCGGATCCAATATGTGTCACATGGAATGAGATGCTTAACAGCTCTACTTGCTTTTCCAAGGATGGTCTGCACCCCTCATTACAAAATGTCTGCATATTGGCTAAAACCTTTGCTGCCTCCATAGTACATTTTTTAGGCAGAGTGCAGATGATGGACATCCCAATAAAACAAGCATATCAAACCTAAGACAGGATCAAATTAAGGTGGCTCTTTTCAATGCCAAAAATCTCAGCAACAAAATGCACAACCTTGAGGCTCCCTTGCATTGGATTAGTTAAATTTCTGCTAAATAACGGAAACTTGGTTTAAATGTTCAGAAAGCATTCCTTCCATAATGATCTTTGTGCTTTCCATGCTTTCAGACCCATTGGCAATTGTGGTGGTGTCTTCGTATTTGTTAGGGACCATATCACCTCAAGACAGATTCACAGAGACCCACAAACAAAGCTCATTGCACTCTGAATTGCACTAAACAGAACCACCTTGTAATTTATGGCTTGTTATAGGGCACAGTTTGTGCACCCTGATAATTATGTATGGTTCACAGATGAAATCAATGAACTTCCTGTAAACAAAAACTCCATTATTTTTGGGAGACTGTAACTACTCATCAGTAAACTGGAACACCTATACCTCAAATGTGGGATACACCCAAATATTCTTAGAATTCAGAAACAAAAGCTCCTTGGACCGCATTGTTAACAAACCCACCAGATGACGTAATATTCTTGATCTGGTCCTTAAAAAATGTAGTTTCTTCATGCACTATTCCCCTGGCATCTCCTTCCCTGGTTACGTCAGACCATAAAGTAATGATCTTCATCATTAAAATTTTTAAAGCTGATGATACCAATATCTCAGAATTCAAGTATTAAAAAGATAACCATTTTAAATGTTTGGACACACTAGAGAGAGAGCGACAAAACATGGACTGAATGGCCAAAAACATGGACTTACATATACTCATACACTAACTCCGAGATGACTATTTCATGGAATATTTCCTTTTTGCTGAGGTTTGGCAATCTTGGAGTTAGTATATATAAGTCTGGGGGGCTTGTCCCCACATTGGGTGGGTGCAGAGGGGCACATCTCCTAGATTTTCAATCTTTTGTTTTTTTCTGTCAGTCAGTACTTGGCATTTCAAATGCTGACATTTCAACAGGGAGCCATTTCAAATGTATAAATTTCATCAAATTTTATGATGGAAGTTTCAAAATTCACTTATTCCAGCATAATCCCAGACATCGCCATAGCACATAGCTACACAAAATAATCATATGCTTGCTTAGATAAATGTATAGAATTGGCATTATATACCAAATCTAAATATAATGGAAAGTTTAAAATTATACCACACTGGTGGGTCAGCAACATCAACTGTAAAATTATAGAAAAAATAAGCTCCATAAAGTATAAAGCATATGTAATAACTCTCAAATAAAGGACAACATTAGAAAATTGAATGGAAACTTAAAAAAAAAACCTTTTAGAACTTCTAAGCCAGCCCAGAAAATAGGTCTGAAACTGAAGCTAAAAACAACTACAAATCCTTCTTTAGTTATCCAAGTAATCTAAGCACCTTTAGTAAATGATCTTTGGTGAAGATGTGATCTGAAAGCATCAGGGATATGTTGTCTTTGGATAGTGATTTTTGGTGGTTAGAATATTTAATCTACGTTTAGCCACTGGCTTTGGTCCTGAAGTTTGGTATACAACAGTAGCGATACCACCACATACGAGTGGCCCCACAACCAACACAGGAAAATACAGACCATGATAAGGTAGGTAGTTACTGGTCATGCAGTCCAGGAGACCATAAAGGAGCCTAACCCTTATTGCCAGTTGCCCCAAAGTGACATCAGTTAAGTGACTTGCTCAAGGGCACACAGTAGGCAAATGAAACAGGAAAGATTCAAAGCCTGTAAGTTTGGCACAAGAAGGATCCCACTAACAAGTTTGAGCTTTAGTCCTCTGCACTAACCACCAGACTAGACTGACCAGTTTCATATGTAAACCCATGGAGCATATTATAATTGACCTGATTAACTATGACATTAAAAATCGCATCAGGCTAGAACAACAACAGTTTGACTTTGTCAGTAGTATATCCTGTCTAACGAACCCAATTAACTTCCTTAAAAGAGTAACACACACTGTTGATAGTGTTCATGCTGTACACACTGCATACCTTGACCTGGCCAAGGCCTCTGATGCTATACCCCATACTAGTATAGATGGTAAGCTCAACAAATAGATCCCTATGCGGTAAGATGGATAACAAATTGGCCGAAGGACAGGCCCCATGTAGTGTGGGGAGCAAGGGCCTCTTCAAAGAGTATAAAGGTAATCAATGGTGGCCTGTAGGGATCCATGCTGAGATCCCTTTATTTGGTATTTGCTTTTCTGACATCCAGACCACAAACCAATACCTCTGACTAAGTAAATCTGTGGACGAATGCAAACTGGGAGCCATTGTCAAGTCACCCACTGACAGCCAAGCCCTGCAAAAAGAGCTTGCACTTTTGAACACATGGTGTGCTAACAATGGGCTTAAATTAAATGCTAAAAGGTGTAATACTGACACATTTGGCGTCTATATCAAAATTTCAAAGAGGTAAAACGCTGAACATGAAAACATCAAACCCTAAATATCGAATGGTGAAAATAGCGAACCCCTGGAACATCAAAATCTTACCTAGGGCAAGATTTCAGTGTGCAATTCCGTGGCTTCGCTATTTCCTCCACTGTGGTGAAAGAGTTACGGACCTTAGAGTTAAGGTGCGGGTTAAGGTAAGTGGATAGTTAGTAATGTATGCATGGTGTAGTGTAGGGTTGTGGTTTTTTAACTGTATGTGTGTGTATTAATTAGTTTGTTTGCGTATAGATTCGTAGGGTATGTGTGTGATAGTTACGGACCTTAGAGTTAGGGTGCAGGTTAAGGTAAGTGGATAGTTAGTAATGTATGCGTGGTTTAGTGTGGGGTTGGGTTTTGTTAACTGTATGTGTGTGGTTTATTTATTTTGATGTGCTTGTGTTGTGTGTATGTTTTTCGGAACAGCAATTTTTTTCCCTGGGTATAAATTCGCTATTCTGAGCGTTCGATGTTTTCAGTATTCGAAATTCCAAGTTTGAACATATGGTGTTCGACATTTTGGAATTTCGAATATATGGTATAGACCCCACATTTGGCAAACTATCCCTCTTATCAAGCATATGACATGGACAATACCCCACTCAAGAATGAGAATGTTATTAGCGACCTTGGTACTTGGATTGATAACTCCCTCTCTCTCCTTTCATAATCATGTAACACCAATAGTCAGAAAATCCTTCTGAATAGCAATTGATCATCAAGGGGATATCTTTCAGATCCAAACAGGTCATTGTTCCATGACATTCAGCATTTATTAGGCCAATTATTCAATATGATACCCCTTTTCAGGTGTACCTTACTAGGCATCTCAAATAGTTTTGCAATAATCCACTACTGAGTGTGGTTAATGCAGGAGTTAGCCACAGCTGCCATGGTTTGTCATGGTTTGATTAAGAGGGCAAAGCCTAAATGATTAAACAAAGCCAAATATTGGGTAAACCTTGTGTTACTCACATACAGGATTGGATTATTGCTATTATATAATGACATTAAGTTTTCTGCGGTGGTGCAGCGGTAGCGTTGTTGCCTCACAGCAAGAGGTTTTCCCGTTCGATTCTCGGCTGGAGTGTGGGGAGTGCCTTCTGTGTGGAGTCTGCATGTCCTCCCCGTGGTTAGGTGGGCGTTCGAAAGACATGCGTAAATGGGCGTGCCTTCGTTGAAGGTTGAACGTCGAGCTGGCACCTCAACGTTCGTGAAAATCTGCTGCCAATCATTAGCGGACTGGAGTTCCACTGTGGCGACCCCTAACCAGGAAAAGCCAAAAGACAAACAACAACATTTAAGAAAAAAAAGGTTTTACCTTTTATAAATAATGTGATTGTATAAAAGGACTTAAGTACTCTTATGCTGGCTTCTGCTAGTGTGGGGCATCCAAGGTATGTGCTACACATACTCTGTGACTTCACAGTACACTGTTGTCTCTGCTTCTTTTTTTGTTTTTGTTTTGTTTTTATTTTGTTTTGTTTTTTTGTTTTTTTGTTTCTGTTTACTGAGGTAGTCTATGTGATCTATGAAAGTGTGGTTTTATTAAAATATGTAGCTGTTTGCCTCATATTTCTGGTCTTTTCTTCATAAATGTTATGATTTGCTGACATATCACTGAAGAATGAAGTCACTGCATTTCAGTATGCAAAGGCTGAGAGGTATGTCATGGCTATGCTGCAGTTTAAGAAGTTTTAGTGTTGGATTTTTTTGTTTTTTTATCGTACATCTTAAAGTTTCCACTTAGCATCATGGAGAAAGTTATTTGACAGAACTTGTTCCTGTGAGGAACACTCAATTTACAATAAGCATGCTGATTGGTTTATCCAGTCAGCATGCACATTTTTGAATGCAAAATTATTTTATTATATAATTAGAAAGATCCCAGAGGTTCCTAACTAAGCAGACCACTAGCTTAAAATTCCTAAGCTACCAAAAGAGACTATAAGAACAGTCCCTCTTTTCAATATCTTATATAGTCTTGAGGGGAGATCTATGCCAAGTCTTCTGAATTATTAGGGACCCAGTGGTCCTGGATCTTTTGTATCTCCACAAATCAAATAGGCCCACAAATACCAGAACAAGGGATCTAAATCTTCACCAGCACATAAAGAAGATGGAGATATAGGTTCATTATACAGTGTCTTCCTCACCTCTGGAACAGACTCCCACTGCAAATAAAGCACGGTAATGCATTATCTTACTTCAAAAGGGAATTGGAGGGTTAGGCAGAGAGACACTGGCTGAGATTCATAGAAGAGCACTGCATGCCTGGATAATGCTAATATTTGAGGAGGTCACCACTTGAGCTACCACAGTGCGTGAATACTGAGTAAAGGACAGAATAAAAAAAGGGAAATGCAGTGGTTAGTGGACAGGCAGTATTAGCCTGCTGCAGGGCACATGTAGTGCTACAGTAGTACACATGGCCAATGTGATAGACATCATAGATCAGCCAAGCTACTGCAGCCCAATCACTGCAGTCTCATATACTCAATGTATTGATCTGATGCTGCAGCTAATTCCCAGCCAGCACAAGAAGGACAGCACAGTTGGGTAAAGTGGCCAACAGAAAGGCCACTGTGGGTGCACACAGAACTGTGGTTACTTCATTCAGTATATAAATGGGGAGGAAATAGTATAGATGGAAAAGTAGAAAAGGGGAAAACAGCAAGCAGAGATAACACAGATGGGTAACCATAAAATATGAAAGGTGGGGGGAAGGAAGAATATTTTTGGGGGGTGGTCATCCTTTATTGTAAGTTTACAAAAGAAGAGAAGGTGTGAAAGGAACTAATGGATGGTTGGTGATGGGATAGAGGGAAAATGGCAGGAATTGGGAGTAGACAGACAAACATAATACACAGCTAAAAACAGACAGGGGCAGTATACTCATAAAATGTAGGAAAGGCAGTGGATGGAGACATGCATGTAGAGGGTGGACAAGTGGCTGTGGAGAAGGTTGCACAATGCACAAGTAGTGAAGAATGAGACATAAGGGATGGAGCATGCAAGGATGAGAACACGCTGATGTCCTGGCATGTTAGCTATGAGGCCAACACAGAGGCAATAAACCTGGTGCATCATTCACCTGTGTAGCTGATGCATGGGCCACTTGTTTCTCTGGATGTCAAATGACCACAACCTGCTAGTTGCATGACTTGACCAGTCTTCACAGAAACTGGTCAGTGTTTCCAGTGCAGGCATCCAGCAGCCAACACATCTTGGCAGTGACTAGCCCCAATACAGGGAGATATACATCTCCAGTAGAAGAGCCTTTACTCTCCTCCTGAGAACAAACACAGAGGTCCCTAGTGACTCCTACATGTCTGTTCCAGCAGAGGAGACTTCACCAATTCACCATCCCTCCTTCAATGAGATACAGACTTGATAGCCACTGGTGACACCAAATGCAGTAGCCAGTAAAGTGAGGAATGGCCTGAATTGCCCCAAATTCTCCTCGTCCACAAGTGGACTAACAGAATGATAACAGAATGTGAAATGATTATCATATGCATATAGGAGAATTACAACTGTCAGTGCAGATATGAACCAGGCTACTACACATTACATACATACATTTTCCACCTGGAAAAGCAATCCTGACTTCTGTGGCAGCCAACTACACTCAGCTGCGACTTCTCTGACACTGGAAAACAAAGTATGGACTGGTAAGTATACATGGATGACAATTAAGATATTAGCAGTAAATGCTACTACAAAAATGCTTACTGTATATTTCTTGCTCCCTGTCCTGAACCTTTGCCTCCCACTGGTGAAGCAGATCAGGCTGATACCACTTCAGGTCGCTGCAATGATGCCTATATTACTTACTAGAATGGGCAATGTCTATAGCATTGCTCAACATTCCTGAAAGCTCAAGTCAGGCATCCAGTTTCCACAACTGCCATCAAAACTGCCCAGTAGGCACCCCTAAAGTTCATGTGCAGGAAGAAGAGAAAAATCCTGCTCTCCTTAGCACAACAAGCTGCACGTGCAAATGGTCAATCAATTGGGTCCACTATAGGAGCAAAATAGGAGCCCCATGCACATGGATGCATGTCTGGGAAAAACATTTCTTGCAACATAGCACTACAGTGCAGTAACAGGATGTGGCCGGCACTACGTCTGTACATATACTGTATGCATGACCATACATGTTTTGTGTTCATCATGCATTATTCATACTGACATACATGAACAGTGTGAGTGGCCTGGCAGAGATTCACAGCAAGTGACACTAATTAGCTTCATTATAATATTCAATAAACTATCTAGCTCTTGCTAGCATAATATCAATTGCCAGTACCATTTTATACAACAATAACTTACAAATACACAACTTCAAAATGCAAACATTTTGATAAGACCTCTCTAATGTAGACGTTCTCAAAGTTAATGAGAGAGTCCTGCCTTCTAAAATAGCTCAGCAACAACAGCAACAAATCCTTTATTATATATAATGAGAGTGAAGCAGATGTTATGGTATATATGAGTAAAAGGGAATCCATGACACTGACATGGCATTGTATCATCCGCCTGTGGTGGGGATGGGTTTTAAACTGTGAACACAGGAAACCCTGGGACAATGGGGTATTCAGATACATAATTTAATGCATGGTTAGAGTACAAAAATAGGGAGAAGCTATATACAGAATGATATACAGCTTATAACTAGGAGCATAAAGATGGGGAGGCTATGGCCATAGTAGTATGCATCTCACAGCATACCATACACACCCATTAACTGACATGTCTGTCCACAGGTGTACAGGTAGTGGCAAGGCCACCTGAGAGAGACAAAGCTTTGAAAAGTTTAATAGTCAGGAAAATAAAGTGCTATTGCAGGTCCTCCACACATGTCATGTGCCTTATCAGCAAAGGTGTTACAGATAAGCATTGCCAATACCAGTTTTGGCAGAGGCTTGCACAGGATGTGAATCCTGTGGGCAACCATAATAGGTCTCTACAACAGGTGACCAATGTGATACAGCATGCAAAAGAAAAGGCACAGACATTGTAACAGACAGGTCCACCACTATGGAAGCAGGTTACTGAGTTCAAAGGGTAGGGTCTTTTTTGCTCACCAGCTAAAGGAGCTAGCTTCTCACAGCTAGGGATGGCTAGGATGTGGGGGCTGGACTGGCACCAAACACTCATGTGGCAGAAGGGGAAGCACCAGGTTCATAATGTCCATTACAGGACACTATAGCACACCTCATGGCATGTTTGAAGTGAATTACTGGCCAAGGTCATTACATTAAATCATTTGTTTTTATTTTCCTTATTTCACATATTCAAGATTTTGAATCAAGGTGCCTCTTCAACTGATAACCTAAAATCTCACCAATAGACAGATTATGGAGTTGAAATGAATGCAGAGATGGATTTTATGGCAAAAACAAGCCAAATGCAGTAAAATCATGAAATACCCACACAGGATGATCGATGCAGTGCCAGCGTGGAACCGCATCACCAGACAGCTGCACAGAGTGTGGTATATGTGGTACTGCTGGTACACTAACATGCCAGTATATACATGGCATACAGTGAGTATAATATGCAGGTAAAAAGCAGTTTATGGGGGGAGTCTTTATTAATATTGATTGTGAGGTACATTTAGTATGGTACTTAAGAGTCACAAAGTATAACTGTGGGCCACTGAATGGAAGAACTCCTGTCAGGTCTGATAATTTGTTCTCTTACTTAGAATAGCCTGAAGACACTGCAATGCCTCCTGTCTTCAGCATGAAGCTGTTTCCATAAAGCACATCCTCGGACCTGCCATCATTTGTAATGTATTCTTCCTATGAGGACTGACAGCGGCTGCTACACTGTTACACATGGGCTGTTCAAGCACCTATGCCAGGTATAAGGGTCCTTACATTATATTGACTTGATTTGGGGTATTATACAGATCATGTTCAGCCATATCATGCACATACCATTGGATGAGTGAGAGTGCAGGTGGCAGATACTTCAACAACACAGACACTTTCAGGTGTGCATATAGTACAAAGATGCGTCAGTATTAGTACATCAATCATATTCCATTTGTTGTTCCTCCTGTACTCAGGCTGCTAATTGAGAATAAATCACTTGCAGGCAGATGGATCTTCTCCTGTTGTATCATCAGACAGGATATTGTCCACTATTTATATGGCAATAATAAATGTCATAAAAAAGTAGTTCTGATAACACCTATGTAGTGGTCATAGGTTTAGGTTGTCTTAAGAATGTTGTCAGTTTTAAAGGTCATTACCTTCATGTTTTATTCTATCTCTGTTAACTCAGCTGTAAAATTCTAACCCATTTTAGTGTCTTGTAGAAATTTGCATAGCATGTTCTTTTGAAAAGGCAGTATTAGAAATCCACCATATCATAGCAATCATTATCAATGTGAGCAATTCACAGAAGTTTCAGACCATGCATGGAATAGAAAATGTAGTAAACTAAGTTTCTAAATTGCAGAAGCAGTTACTAGCCTTATACTGTCAGGTTATTGGATAAAAACAGTAATACTGCGTGACAAACATTTAATACTAACCGGTATTTCAGTAGTTGGCATGCCAAAGCAAGGTAACCTTTCCTGACTTATACAATAGTGGAAGGCCTGTTAAATGAACAGATGGGTTGCTGACAAGTTGTTGCTCAGGAAGCCAATTGAATTAGTAAAGTACATTACTTGTTGGCAATGATGTGGGCAACCAGTTCATTGACTGATTAACTAAAATTTGCATGGAAAGTGTACTAGGCAAAGAAAGTACACTGCAGACTCACATGTGCTAAAAAGCATACAGAGCTGGCAAAGTGCAATACTAGCTGTTTTTTGGCTGGAAACGTATAGGGTACATTTGATATTCAGTGACAGTCATTATGCTTACTATACAGTATACTCCACCATACCTATTGGGCACATTTGGTGATATACTATACAGTATACTCCACCATACCTATTGGGCACATTTGATATTCGGTGATAGTCATTATGCTTACTACACAGTATACTCTACTATACGTATTGGGCACATTTCATATTCGATGATCATCATTATGCTTAGTATACAGTATACTCCACCATACCTATTGGACATATTTGATATTCAGTGATAGTCATTATGCTTACTACACAGTATACTCCACAATACCTGCACAGGTAAAAGCAGAGAATGAGTTACTGTGTGAGAATCCAGGCTGCATATGCTTAATGCAAGTGATGTGAAAGGTCGTCATTGATACTAGTTTATCTTTGTTGAAAACTTAACTGACTGCCCACTATATAAGGCATTATGAACCCTTTCTGTTAATGATATGCAGTGCAGAGCATTAGTCGTCAAGGTCTGGTAACAATTAAGTTGTTCTTGTTAGTTTGCCTTTCCACAGTTAATAGACAGTAACTTTTGTAAGTCATGTGACTGTAATGAACATGAGAAATGACTGTTCATATTGTCATTTCTAAGCTATTGGTGTATGCTATATTTATATATCTAAATACACACCACAAAACAACCAGCTGTAAAAATAGCAATAAAATGTCCAGGAATCGGATCAAATTCTTATTTATTACAATGGTTAAGCGCTTTTCATTTGTGCATTGACAGACTTCATCAGACCAACCATTCAGTTATTAAAAATCCCTTAAGTAACCATTCCAAAGGAAGTGATGTCATTAATTGGGGAATTCAAAACTTCATGTTACTTTTTTAAAGTTCCAAAGCTTCCTTTTGGATTGTCACTGCTACACATTGTTAAAAACTGACATAATACTACTACAAGTTAATGTACATTAAAAATCATCGAGTCCACCTGCAGAAACACCTTAAAAATAATAATAATGAAAATGAAAACACATATAATTAACTATCTAAACACTGCAAGATTTTATACACAAAAATACATGCACCAAAAATGTGTATGTACATACAAACTATGATAACATTCTGTTATCTAAGTAAAGCTTTTAGCCTTAATATACTATTAATTTCACAATAATCATTAAGCCTGGGCCACACATAGGAATATAAAGATAGCTGCCACATTAACTCAGGCATGTTAAATTTAACTTCCTAATAGCATATAAATGCTCATATACTCTGTCCTTCAATGAAGAATTAGCATGTCATAAAATTGTGTATTAAATGTGGTAGTAAAAGTGACTGTATAATATCAACTCTTTGTGTCACAAGTTCTTAAATGCAGCCCTATAGGGCCTTTCTGATGCAAGATAGGTTTAAAATGATCATTCTTTTGTAACATGAAGTTTTGAATTCCCCAATTAATGACATCACTTCCTTTGGAATGGTTACTTAAGGGATTTTAATAACTGAATGGTTGGTCTGAGGAAGTTTGTCAATGCACAAATGAAAGGCACTTAACCATTGTAATAAATAAGAGTTTGGTCTGATTCCTGGTCGTTTTATTGCTATTTCTATATTTATATATCTAGCATAGTATTTTTCATAGTAAGTATGTCATTGTGTTTATGCATGCTGAATGAAATGCTGTCCATACAGCTGTACTTTATAAGCCAGGTTTCTGGCTGAAAGGGGTCTATAAATCAGTTTATTTAAGACAGTCACTGAGTAAGTATCTTTTGTAACAGCTAAACTGACTACCCTTAATGCATACTTACGTTACAGTACACAACTACACTTCCATTTACAGAGATGAATGATTCTTCTCATAACTATGATGCTGACTTCTAAAGCAATGGTATCCCTCTTTGCTATTCCTCGTAGGCCCATAAATTTAAGTTTTGAAAGTGGCCCTGGATATTTTACTTTAAATATGATACTGTGATCAAACTATATTCAGACTGTGCTGTAGCACCAAGTAGCATTTTATTTTGATTATGTATTACTGTTCTTAAATCTGTACTTCTAGTGACCTTGTGTTACAGAGGAAAGAATTTGCAATCCTTTCCAAAAATGGTTTCTGGAAAAAAAAATCAAAGAAAAAATGTTCACAGGAAAAAGTGTCTCTGTAATTAATACATGTCTGGAGAATAGTGAATCCTGAAACAAAAATAAACTGTAGCATCATATTAAAAAATAATTTTTTGAAAGCTTTTGAAAACAAAGCCATAAAAAGGTTTCTGTCTTGAAATCCAGTTCAGCAATCATCCTTATTTTATTACTATCCCATTGACTGCATGAACCACTTTTGTTTTGTTTTTTTTTTTTTTTTGCAGTTCTCATTTACTTACATATAGTAATTATAACAGATTCTTGTTATTTTTGATCCAAAACTTTCAGCAAGATGTGGTTCACTATGTTATTAAATTAAGACACTCTGGCTGATTAAAAAGGAGAAAAAGCAGAATAACCCAAGATAGCTTTTAACACATCAGAGCATGTGCCCTAATTAGACTATGTACAACATGGAAACAATGAAATGTTTCAGAATGGGGCATTAAAAAAAAACAAGAGACAAACTATGTTATAAATGGGATTTTGCATCTAATGAACTGTGGTTCACTGACTAACTTGTTTAATACTTAGTAAGCAAGTTACTTTAGTGTATGAATAACAATCGATTTTCGGACATAAGTAGGAAGGCAAATGAGGTCATAAATGATGACATTATAGTTATGTGTATACAAACGTCTTGCAACACACAGCACAGTGCAAAAAGAACTACAGTTAAAGCAATTCAAATAATGATTGCTCCATTTCTGTCTTGAAATGCAAATTACTTTGTAGAAAAATTATTTAGATATTTGAGGTAAATTTGACTAATCATAATTATAATGAATCATTCCCCATCTGCATGCAAGACACAAAAACAGGGCACCACAGGGAATAAGTTAATGTGCTGCTAAATCTTTGTTACTAATCCAGACAGCATGGCTAGAATATAATGTAGACTTTTTGATGCAATGTTTATTCATTTGCTAACCTGATAAGTGCACTGGCCCAAAGATCCTTTTCAGCTATGACCCTGGCCCGTTATCTTGAACATTCATACCTTTAGATATAGTGGTGTGTTTAAAAATTAAAGCCTTAATAGATTCAACCTTTCCAAAAGGAAGCAATCCCCTGCTCTTTGTTCCCAGGCCTGGAGAGACCCTAGATTCCTGTTATTTGCTAGGCAAGTATGTTTACATCTGCCAGTAAAGGATGAGTGCATCTAAAAAAAAAGTAACTGCCTGCATAGACTATATATCTTTACAAGGCAGATTAGGTTCCTTGTGTAGTATACTAGAGAAAAATATTTAGTATCCAGGTAGCACTGAAGCACTAAAGGTAAACCTTATTTTTCAAGGAGAGCTGAACATAAGCATGACAATTCTGCACCTTCACAGCATTGTGTTACCAATAGACCTACGTTCACGTACTGCAGTGATGTTAGGCTAGTTTGCAATGTGCTGTGGAAGAATTGGCCTATTTTACTAGCAGATCCTGAGGTTAGACAGGTCATTGACTCTAAACCGAAGTTCTACTTTAGAAATAATTTGTCCCTAAAAAGACAATTATGTTATAGGAACTACAACACCTCTATGAAACCTGAGTCAGAAAGGAAGGGGACCTTTAGATGCCTTAACTCTAAGGCTTGTGATTACATCTTTACATGTATCTCATTTACACATAATATTTCTGGTGTCACCAACAATTTAGACTTTTATGCTGATTGTAAAAACAAGGACCTTGTATATTTTGTTACCTGTTGCACATGCAGTGCCTTTTATATTGGGAAGACCAATAGTTTGTTTAAGGATAGGATTTTGGAACACCTGAATGATATAGCGAGATGTAAAAACACTAGGTAGTGCTTTAGCCAAGCACGTTATGTTGAAAGGAACTAGCCATTATTTCAAGTTTTTTGTGTCAGAGTTAATGAATCGTAATCCTAGGGAATTTCATAAGAAGAACAGAACTGAAGTATGTGAACAGAGATGGATTTTACTGCTGAAAGCATACGTTGAACCAGGTTTAAATGAGAAGGTTTCCCTTAATCCTGTTTTAAGGAAAAGACCATTGCGACACTGATAGGTCTTGATACAAAAAAAAAATTCTGTTTTGTTCCTTGTTCAAACTGGTGCGTAGTGTTCTCTTTTTATTAGTTATACAAGAACTTTTATGCAACTTTTGTTTTTACCTTAAATTAGAATATTATTTTTTTCCTTTGCTGCATGTATACAACTCCATACCTAGTTTTAATAGGTCTAAATGTTTGTCGTGCTGCTTTTAGTGAGTGTGCAGAGCTTATGCATGACATTTATTATTTTTTTTATTTTTGTTACACCTGTACATTCAAGCAAGTTCCTGATATTCTTTCTGCTTCCACATTTAATGCATTTATCTATGTTTATGGTCAGGTTTGAAGAAACATATACAGACTGCTCGATGTTTTTTATAATTTATTACTGTGTTTGGAACAAGTTTAACAAATTATTATATTTGATGATGGGAATATTGTTTTTATTACTATGTCTTTAACAAATGGTAGGCTGCTTTTATTGACTGGGAGGGTTTTTTTATTAATGTCATCACATGATTACTAAACTTTCTGTGATTAGTTGAGTTTTTGTTTTAAATAGTACCTAGACTTTGTGTTCTGTCATGGTCTGATGAAGCAGAGGTTACTCGGCAAAAGCGCTTACCTTTTGTTTTAATAAAGCTACTTCTATATATAGTGATTTAAAGCCATGTTTGGGAGGAGTTTTTATTAATATTTTGGAGCACTGGCTTTAAAACAGTTTTGTGGTCTAAATTTACAGTGATGTGGAATGGATTCAGTCCTCTTTCATGTTTCTGAATATAATGGAATTAGCCATTTCCGACCACCATACTATGATCAAGATGACCTTTATCCCACAAATTTATAACTGCCAAGCTCTTACATGCCTCCAACTAGGAAGTAAGATAATTTTTAAGAAGGTTATGCCTTGTGCCTTTTTACCCAAATGCTTTGATTATAGCACTGCCTGTCCAAGAAATGGCTGCATCACCAAAATGGTTTATAGAAATGTTCAGTGACATGGACTGTAGACCAGAGTTCTACTTTCAAAGGCAGTGCACCAGATATGTTTTGAATATATTTTTTCAGTTTTATGTCCAAACATTTAAAGAAGTAAAAATCTCAAAGTATTACAGAAAAATGTATTCTTTTAAGGCCCGAAGTTGTAACCCAGAGAACTACCACAATGACAAAACACCTTGTTTGGGATGTGGGAACTTATGTGGACAGTGACCTAACATTTGACCCACGTGTGTCTAGATCTAGGGGTATCATTGCCCCCTTTTACTCAGCCCTCATTAAGCTAGTCATTGAATATAATGCCCCCTTTAGCATGCATCTGCCCAGACACATGCAACAACTTGAACACCCACAGAGGTACCTTACTAAAAAGATACAAGGCCTAAACAACATGTCCTAAATGGACCGACTCAAAGCCCTGTCACTATACCCTGTATTCTACATACTCCTAAGCGGTGACCTGTGTCTGGCATACAAGGCATCCTCTGACCCAGTACTGATGGATTTACTGCACATCAGCAAGTCAAATTGCATCAGAAATACTCAGTCTAGGGATCTATACCTCTTCTGCAACATCAACAGAATGCAACAGACTCCCTATCCACATCAAACAGCTCATTCCTGTACATTTTCAAGCACAACTTAGATCTATGGGTGGGAAACAGAAAATGTACCCCAAGACAGTCCCCTATACTACTAATGGAAAGATGCAGCTCCTAAATGCTTTATCCTATGCATAGATCCCCTCAAATTATCTATGGTATGATCCCAGTTATTTTTCATTAGTGGTAATATATAATTATCAATCACGAGATAGACAAGGCCAAACTATAAACAAATGGGATAGGTTATTCCAAGCACAAAAAGAGAAACTAGTTAGGTTTAAAATGGCCTGGAAGGGCAGTCAGCCTAGTACTTGCCTATGAACCTATGAAACTATAAGGACAGTATATGTTTATGTTGATGGCTTTTATATTTGTCATCCAGAAAAGAGCAGACGGCTACACTTTTGTTTTAAACTGAATGTTTTGCTACTGTTGAATTTCTTTTAAATTTTAATATTGATCTGATTAGACCCTATTTACTAACAGATATATCTCTGCAATGTCGACATAGTTTCTTATGGCAATTTTCAGAATGTTCATTTGAATACTAAACCATATATTAAAAGTGTCCTTCTCTGCTGTAGGAAGAATGCCACTACAAAGTGTTACTGCACTGACAACTAATTATATACTGAATGTGAACAAATGCAAATAGTAGTAACTGCAGGTATATGGCGCCATCTCTCACGCACAGGTGCAGAGCAATACTGATAATCATCAGCTCTTCTGGTGACTCTTATAGTATTACTTTGGTAAGATCCCTGTGTCATGTTGCAGAGATCTTATCGTATCAGAGCTTGCTTTGTCACAAGTGTACTTAGTGTGATATTGTATTGCTTAAACAAGAAGGAAAATATCAGTTTTTATTTCTTTTTTTTTACTTTATTTCTTTTTTTAAGTTTCTGTTTTTTCTGAGATTGTGTGATCTTGGAAGTAGTATATAAAGAGAATGTGAGTGTGTAGACAAAGCTCCCAGAAAAAGAGGAGCCTGAAAAAATAATTTTTACAGTTTTTTTTTTTTGCAGTTGGTTGGGGCAAAATTATGAAACTTTGCTTGCTAACTGAGACACAATGTTTAATGTTAAGTCCATGTGGATGTCTGTACTTGTCAAAAACTATGAGTTTCATTTTAGTATTTAAAATGATAGACAATATCACTGCTTCAAGAAATAAATTTTATTCATAATATTAATGTTGTAATAACACAAAAAAGATATTCTGACATTGACTTTTTCCAGCTGGAATATTTTTACGTACTCAACAGTTGAAACCTACGAGTATAGCTGACAATATTTCTGGAATGACACCCAGCTACTAATTACATCTCAGCAGTGTTGTTGGTGTAAATACATGTGCACATTCTCAGCTTCATGTAAATATGTGTGTCAATTCATATATATATCTAACTGATGGATGCTAACAGATTTCCAGTGATCAAAAAGTCACTTTTTATGGAGAAATATATATGCTTTGTGCTTCTTATGTAATGAATATTCAATGCAGGAGTGTTCTGGATATGTATATTTCACACTGAAGCTGGGTGTCATTATTGCACTCCTAACAGGATTCAAATATACTTCAGCCTATCACACTAATAAGCTTGAGTAAGAATCTCTTTGGTGCCTATGAATAGGAAGCAATATTTTAAGTTACTCTTTTATAGTTCTTGATAGGCATTTCATTATACATGGACTTCTAAATGTATACTGGAATTAAGACTGTCATTCCAGTCTTAAATACTTAAATGCAGATTAATAGTAAATACAGTTCAGACATTTTGTCTCACGGTCAACAAATGCAAATAAATAAATAAATAAAAATGCAGATCAGTAGTAAATACAGTTCGGACATTTTGCCCTTGTAGATAGATGGATTTTTAGGAGGCTCCTTTAATATGAGAGAAAATGTCACTTTATGGAGATTTACATATGATTTTCTTTATGAAATAATAACAACCTAATGCAGTCATATTCTAGCTAGATAGTGAATCTCCCACTCTGAAAAAAAAACAACATGACCCACTATAATATAAAGTGAATAAAATGCAGCATAATAGACTGCCGCAGTGAAATGCCTGTACAATACTACATTTAAAGTCCAGCTATAAGAGGTGGCATTTAATCACCATCTGACAATTCTTTAAAATGTTTTCAAAGAAATATACCTCAACCCTGAGGTACATACTGTGTCTATGATATGAAGTATGCTTGACCATACTGTTCCTCTCTGTGCAGGGAAAACACTTCCTTTGGGTATTTACAATGTCTTTTAGGGGCTTTTGACATTGGCATACTTCCTGTGTCAACTTTTATTGACACATATATTTGATTTTTTATTGTAATGCTATTTCATTTCGGTACCAATATATTATGGGATTGCACTGCATTATTTCATCAAAAATATGATATACCCGTACCTAATGGTGATTGTTTGCAATTAAATAGTTGAGTATCACTGTGAAATGAAAAATCAAGAATGAATGTATGCATATAGAAGGCAGTATCTCAATTATGCTTTAAAAACTTTTACAAAAAGTTGCACAGAGTTATACACTAATTATTAAATAAACACTGTACCTAAGACTGCCCTTGCACACCTAAAGGCATACATGAGGCTTAATTCTGAAAGTTGGCTTGGCCATTTTCCAGTGTCAGTACCTATATTTTTGGAAATTATATTTTCCAATCATGTAAAAAGGTCATTCACATGGAAAAATATATATTATTTTACTTATAATACATACAAAGTCAGTTCAAAACAAATTATATTCTGAATATGTATTTCATTCCTCATTCTAAAATGAAGTAATTTTCTCAACTTGTGTGGAAATCAGATAGGAATTATTCACTGTGTACAACATTGATAATTAGGTTAAACATCACTGATTGTGAAACTGCATTCATTTTGAATCACTAGGGCGGCAACCTCCCTTTCTCTGAGGTGCAGCAACCTTAGCAACAAATACACTAGTAAGGAGGTGCAGGGGTGAAGCTCCATAGAGAAGGTGAAGAGCTTTGATCTGACAAAAGAGCTGACTTCAATTTACAGTTCTAATGTACTTTTGTATTCATGTGGAATTTGAAGAACTGTCATTTACACAAGCAACATGGATACTGCCAAATACAATTCAACTTTATATACTGTGACAATGAAAAGTCTGTCCACAACCTATCTTTAGAAGGCAAAATCTTAAAATGTAAGTCACTGTCAGTTTTTAAAAATATTTGAAAAACTTATACTTGTTTTATCAGAAACATGGTGCACTTAAGACTGTCATTTCTGCACTAAAGACTTACATGCAGCTCAGCAATTAATTTTTCTGAGTCACTTTCCTTTCAATGAAGAGATTTGTAGCAGTACTGATGCTATCTTTCTTTCAAGCAATGAAAAGGTCATTTTCAATGAGAAAATCTATATTATTTTACTTCTAATACAATGCTAACTCACAATACATATATTGTAAAGATGTATTCACCTCCTCAGCCTGAAACAAAATCATATACAACCCCCTGACAGACGCAAATCATAATGCAATCCATCAGCTTGATGCATTCTAATGGCCATATAGATTTATGGATGGTTCTTATCAGTACAGTGTTCTATCAGTGAAACAGTCTGGCATGTCTTGGTAAAATATTTGTGTAACACATCTGAATATTTAACTTGTTACTTATATTTCACTTTTAAGTGAAAAGGCCGCTGAACAGCTTTATCTTACATTTTTGATAGCCAAGTACCATTCACAGTCTCCACGATTCTTTCTAGATTAACTCAAGTACGTTAAAGAATAAGTTCTAAAAAATAATGTTTTAGTTATAATATTATAGGAAAATTATGCATTTATGATTTTGCAGTATTCTATGTTTGTCTTCATCGGGAAAAGGAACTGCACATTTGTTCTGAACTATCTCATGTATATTTGAAACGTCAAATTCTAATGGATGCAAAATGTATTATATGTGTGCTATAAATCTATACACCACAGAACAAAATTACTCCACACAGCAATGAATTTCAGCTTGTTTTCTACATGTGCACACACACACACACACACACACACACACACACACACACACACACACACACACACACACACACACACACACTAGCTGGACGATTATTTAACTGAGATAAGGTTATGAGGGGGCTATTCCAAAACGTGCAAGCTGATTGGCCAGCGTGCATGTTGTGAATCGACTTATACTAATGGAAAAAGGTCCGGTCGCCCGGACTTTTTCCATTAGTATAAGTCTCTTTTAAAACACTGTCTCGCTATGTTAAAAGAGTTTAACATAGCGATACAGGTTTAAAAAAAAGCAACGGAGACTCCGTTGCTTTTTTTAAAGCTGTCTTGCTATGTTAAACTCCTTTAACATAGCGACACAGTGTGTAAAAAGCAACGGAGATCTTGCTTTCTCCGTTGCTTTTTTTTTAAACCTGTCTTCCTATGTTAAATGGGTTTAACATAGCGAGACAGCTTTAAAATAAGCAATGGAGATCTCCGTTGCTTATTTTAAAGCTGTCTCGCTATGTTAAACCCATTTAACATAGCGAGACAGGTTTAAAAAAAAAAGCAATGGAGAAAGCAAGATCTCCATTGCTTTTTACTGTTTTGCTATGTTAAATGGGTTTAACATAGCGAGACAGCTTTAAAATAAGCAACGGATCTCCGTTGCTTATTTTAAAGCTGTCTCGCTATGTTAAACCCATTTAACAGAGCAAAACAGTAAAAAGCAACGGAGATCTTGCTTTCTCCGTTGCTTTTGGCCACAGCTCTGATGTACTGCGTAGGCATGCACAGTACATCAGAACTGCCGCGGATACCAGACAGCTGCGGAAGGGCAGCAAAGAGGCATTATACAATGCCATTATTTAAGAAAAGTAATTATTTCTTTTCTTAAATAATGTCATAGTATAATAGCAATAACCGACTTCTGGGTGTGGGTAATGCGGGATTTACCCACGGTTGTCTTTGTTTGGTCCCTCAGGCTTCGCCCTCGGGACCAAACCACGCCAACCGTGGGTAAATCCCACATTACCCACACCCAGATGTGGGTTATTGCTATATTTCATACTGCTGCTTCAAGGCTGTTTTCTGAATGAGGAAAGTATTTGACTATGATTAACTGAAACTGTATCCATGAGAATACATATCAGTTTGTTACATAAACACACACACACACACACACACACACACACACGCATTCACTCACACATACGTACATACATATATACATACGTACATGTAAATGTTTCAGGCACAGGCAATAATGCCCTACTAGCTTGCCAATATACCAAAACAGTTATTCCCATAATAAGTGTCCAGGTTATTTTTAAAAATATAAAAATTAGTGCTCTCTTTAATGTAATTTGGTAGTTTATTCCATGCATAAGCCCCTTTCTCAGAGAACCAATTAGTACACTTTTCATTCCTTTATAATCTGCACAGGTTGTCTGATGATTTTCTACTACTTTTTGATAACCCTAAACATTCCCAGTAGTAATTGTCTCTAAATGCTATATATACCCGAATAAAGTCTCCTCTTAAATGTCTGTATGAGACACTGTACGAGTTCAGATATTTTAGTCATTCATAATAACTTAAATTTTCATATCCACAGATGCCCTTGGTATATTTCCACTGTATTCTTTCCAATTTACTCATGCTTGTTTTCTTACAAGGTTGCCATACTGTTATTCCACACTCAAGTTTGGATCTAATGTAGCTAACACTGATTTCATCATTTCTGATTTCCTAGACTTTATCTTTTTATACAGCCTATAGTGTTATACCTGTTATTAATCAACTGGTTGATATGAAGAGAAAAACTCAAAGCTGGATCTACCCATACACCCAAGTCCTTAAATGAATCTACAGTTTCAATCACTGTGTGCTGTATTAAATACTCACCTTTCAGTCTATGTCTCCCAAATCTTGTATGCTTAGTTTTTCATATATTTATCAACATGTTATTCTCCTGTGCCCAAATGATCAATTGAGTCAAGTTCTATTGCAGATACACCCTGTCCGTAACACGTGTAATCAGTTTACCCATTTTCAAGTCATCTGCATACAAACTATAGAACAAACACCACCCCTGAAAAACCAAATCAGGTATCATTTGATGTAAGATGGTTTTGCATAGAAATGACCAATTATCTAAGGATAATCACGTTCTGACTGAGTACAGCTCTAATATTTGACTGTGCAAGTGCCTACAATAATGTATTTTAGCTTCTTTGACATGCAGACATGGACACACGTGCACACAAACAGACACAAGCATGGAAACACACACGCGCACACACATACACACACACACACACACACACACACACACACACACACACACACACACACACACACACACACACACACACACACACACACACACACACGCGCACACACACACACACACACACACACACACACACACACACACACACACACACACACACACACACACACACACACACACACACGCACATGCACACGCACACATACACACACACACACACACACACACACACACACACACACACACACGCACACACACAAAGCCCACATAGGACAGAGCAATTATCAGTTAATTTTGATTAAATTACAGAAGCTGTCATTGGCTTTCAGGGATAGTTGCCTTTCATCAAAAATAATCAGTGGAGACTGTGATCAGGTGAAACAATTTTGCACACAGTAAAGGAAATCAGCTTCTTTTTTACACACATATACAAATGTAGACACACTCAGCAATTCACTTTTCCCACTGCACATTTACTCAACCACCACTGAAGTACAGAATTAGTTTATAATATTTACATTGCTGAAATACAGAGTCATATTATACCATTTTCCCAATCTTTAATGTTAGGTACATATTGTATTCTAACTTTTATTGCATAAGACTTAATGACTTAATCTGTCTGTTAGATATGGGATTTAAGTTCTTGTTTCCCCTGAGAATACCGACTAAATAGTTATGTTGTATTTTATGAAGGCTAATTCTGAAACATATGTATAACTTTATTTTCCTGGTTTATTTAAGTGATTATGCACATAGATTTTTAAAGCAAGACATTGTTTTTGTATTTTTCATTCATTCATTCATTCAATTTATTTACCAAACTATTTGTCATTGTGAGGGTTGCAGTTAGGGTTGCAGTGGTATCATGGACGATCAGACTCCTCTAGCCTAGCAAAAGACTCCACCACATACTGTAATATCCCCAAATGTTTCCAGTCAATCTGTAAGATACAATCCCTTCATCTTTTCCTGGGTCTGCCTTGGTGTCCCCTCCTATTGGGATATGATGGTACATTTTCACTCAAAATTTGTAATTGGATGACACCTCTGGTAGCTGCTGGTACACTAACAATTGTCATGGACATTGAGTTTAATGGCCTGTGATAAACATTTTAAACAAATGCAAGGGAATATCAGTTTACCATTGTTCATGATGCTGAATCTGATTTCTGTGCAAAGAGTTTTAATATGTATGTATGTATGTATATATGTGTATGTATGTATATATATATATATATATATATATATATATATATATATATATATATATATATATATATATATATATACATATATATATATATATATATATGTGTGTGTGTGTGTGTATACATGTATGTATGTATATATGTGTATGTATGTATATATATCCAGAATGCCGACAAGCATATGGCCGACACCATCCGATCTCAGAGTTGGCATATTAAAGTTACGGGGGGGGGGGGTTATTTTCCTTTTACATGGTCTACTTACAATGTCGAGATTTCGGATGTCGGTCATATGGTGTCAGCCATATGGTTGTCAGCATTCAGAAATTTAGGCATTGTGAAGTAGCTCTATATATATATATAGATAGATATGTGCACATATATATTTATATATATATATATATATATATATATAGATAGATATGTGCACATATATATTTATATATATATAGATGCATTTGGCAGCAGGACTGGATTTTCTCTGTTTTCTCTGTCATACTCAGGTTGTGGCTGAAAAAGCTTGTTGAGGGTGAATTCCCTTACCTTCCAATAAATAAATAAAATATGCACGAATGAGATCTTGACATTTTAGAAATGGCCTAACATGTTCATATTCTACACCTTCTGTATTGTATTCACAGCAAAGGAAATGATAATGAGCACGGAGTCCCTCTCTCTCTTTGTCTCTCTCTCTCTCTCTCTCTGTCTCTCTCTCTCTGTCTGTCTGTCTCTCTCTCTCTCTCTCTCTCCCCCTCTCAGTATTTCAGTCTGTGTGCTTTAGCTTGCAAGTTTACGTTACTTTCTTGAAACTCATTTATCTGTTTTAATCTTCTTTTTCAGTGAACCAGATATGTGTCAGTCTGTAAACATACATTTTCTTTCTAAATTAAAGGCATTTTTTTAAAATCTAGAATATAAAAGTTACTGTTATAAAATATTTTTACAAGCCACAAAGGAAAGTAGTAATGTCATAGAGAAAAAAAAATCCATAGCTATAGTAAAGTTAAAAAATCCATGCATATAGTCAGGGTATTAAACAGGGGTTGGCAAATCACCTTAGGGTGATTTACGAGGACAGGTTATACAGGTCTAAAGCTGTAAACATCCTAGTGAAGTTACAGCTGTTTCACAAGAAACATTTGTTTTGTTCACAGGACCAACCTTTAGGCTAACATCACAAGAGCAGACACATCCACAGAAAGATTAAGGTTCGTTTATGAAAATCCAAGAAGGGATAGAAGCTGCAGCAGCTGTAACCAAAGTGCTGTTTGCATTAGAAGGGAATTCACTGACAAAAAGCTATCCAAAACAAACCCTGATGCTTCTAATTCCTTTTTGAGATGAGAGCTATGGTTACTTTGTTGTATCCTTTTAAGGCAGTTTGTAGTGATATTCTGTTCAAACATATATCAAAGGAACTGGAAGGTGAATGCTTCTAAGCTATTCCAGCTGTCAAAAACAGCCTAGCAAGTTTCCAGCTGAATCTGTTCCGAACTTACTTTCTGTATATTCTCATTAATGTCTAAACTGCTGATGAGAAAAATGATGCAAGACAGAACATGTGAAGCTTTGTTTAGCCTTGAAAATAAATTTGTGTGCCAGGTATTATGCACTACAAAACTTTAATCCTGCCAGCACAGCTGTTCAGCTGATATGACATGGTTTTATAAAAAAAATGTAAAGCATTTCATATCCAAACTCCCGTATGTATATGGCTATCCTTTTAACCATGATAGTAATTTAAAATTATTTAATCATTTTTCCACAACAACCTTAAATTATAATACAAACCAGAGTTAAAGAAAACTACATACTTGAGGTGTTGCAATTGTATTCGAAATTTCTTCCTAGAATTGATACGAATACACATGCTTACTTCAGCTTGTTTCTTCAGTCATTTTTCCGTATAAGTGTCCACAGGTTTCAGGTTTATGCTTCTGAAGTTGTTCCTGTGAGAACAGTGTCACTAAATAAACGCATGCTGTTAAAGCAACTGTGTGTACTGTGTCTGTGTACAGAAAGTAGAACTACTCAAAAAGAATGTTTTTTGAAGGCACACAAGCAGATTGTATTTTATAAAGAAGCGCCAACAATGCTGCCCAATTATGCAGCAAATGCTTGTATGCTGTGTTCCTGCCTTTTACAGCTTAGTTTGCTAGATTCAAGTTAAAGAGATGAATTAACCATGGAAAATGGAAAATGTTACTGCATCATAATAAAGTCTTACTTATTGCAGCTCATTGTGATAGTAAAAGCTCAACATCTAAGCAAAAGAAGACCTCCAAGGCAGCAAATGCGTTATATGGCAAGAGTAAACAAAAAATTGCAGCTGTCTCTCACCTACATTTATGTCTTGGGTCTTGTTTCCAACCAAGAGCCCCAACCATTGCTTTGTAGCCTGCTAAGAAACATTTAATTATGTACTTGTGAAAAATAATAAGTGAGGTTTACTTTGTGTCTCACACTGCAATTTCAGTTAGGCTCAATGCACCAGATCACTTGTTTGTTTAGTTCTGACATTTAAGAATATAAAATTTGTTACCACTTTTGCCCTGTAATCTACGTTTGACTTCTTCAATTTCTACTCATAGACTGTATGACTCTGAGAAAATCAATTAATTAGACACTAAAATTATGCATAATGGATTTGTTTGATTAACAAAAGAATAAAACAAATCTAGAATACCATTGAAGCAAAAGAACAACAAAACACATCTTAACAGCTGCAAAGAAATAATTGACATAATAGTAGAATCAAACTAACATTTTCATATAATGATATAGTTTTGTTTTATACCAGATCAGCAGCAAATTTCATTCTTGTGGACATTTCTTAGATTCAGTATGTCTTGTTGATTTTATTGTGAATGGTGGTCAGCTGCATGTCGTATTATTAGTAGTTTTGGTTTAGGGTAGATTTACATGCTGTAGCAAAAATACTGAAGCAAGCAGGATCTGCTCTGGATCTTTCTGTAACTCTGACAGTTACACCCAATGGATGTGGCGTGAACAGGCTGAGTTCAGTTAGACAGATGGCTTGGGCATCAGTGTATATATGTGCATTAAGCCCTAAATCAGTTATATCTGAAGAATAAAAACTGCATGTGAAACTGTGTTGAATTCATTTAAAAATAGTTAGAAGAGAGATACCCACTACAAGTTCAACTTCTTTAAGTCTGTTGCAGATGTTTTTTGTGAATAATATAAGCACAATCACCATACTATGGACTGCTCAGAAGTTGTGTGTTTTGGGTGAGATAAGTTTGCATTTTTTTAGATGGGAGGTAGACTGGAGATCTATCAATTATCTGTTTATTTTAGCGATGGGATAGAGTATTGCCATGAGATAATATTTATTGGTCTACTTAATTTCCTCCTTTTTTTGAAATAGGGTATCAATGAAATTGTTCTGAACTTTAGGGATGTGTGATTCAGTAATGGAACGGCTGAATAAAAAGGGGATAAGAGACAAGATGGCTTCAGCTGAAGACAGTGTGCAGGAAACTGTCAACTGCTGGACATGTATGCTTGAACATGAATGCTAGTTTTTTTTTTTCTAGTGGGTATAGGATGCAGTTTAAACTGGGAGCATGGCCACAGAGCATTATGATCTCTTCAACATGTTAAAAATGTAGACAGTAGTAGATTTCATATGATCCTACATTTTCTTAGCAGTCTCAGTCTATTAACCTGCTACAAGGCAGTTAGAAAAGTGGGATGATCCAAGTCTTCCTCACTTACTAGACATTAGCTTCTTACAGTATCCATAGCAAACCTCCTGGTGCTAAATCCTTCTAGTGCTCAGAATGTGTTTCCTTACCAAATAGTTGTACATTCTCCCTCCTCCTCCTGTAGTCCTCAAAATGACAACTCTAAGGCATCCCACACATTACAAATGCTCCAAATGCCACCACTTCACACTCCCCACATTCTTCCAGTCTGTATGTCCTCATTATTTCTCAAATAATTTCATCTTCGCCGCTTTCTTATCAAAAATATTTGACAGACTTGTTTTAATTATTTTTTATAAAAAATTTAAAAGAAAGACATACATATTGCAATACTTTACACAGCTGAGCGATCCTCTTCTACTGAAGCATATGTCAGCATTTGATTATGGTGTAACTGAATTAAATCTTAGAATATAATACAACAAATATTATTATGATGCCATATGCAAAGTTACTCTGTGAAAACCACTAGTTATATAAACAGAATGTCGTTTCAATATTTCCCAGTGAGGAAAGGGGATCCCTGAAATATAACCTTTAAACCTGCTAAAGACAAGTATCATTTAAGAAAGGAGTTAGTCTTAGTGGTTTACCACTTCTATACCTAATGAAGCCCAACATTATAAAGCTACAGTTTACAGTGCAACTCTCAAAAAAAGGGAATTGTTTGCACAGCATAGACATTGTAGGCAAAGCCTGGCAATTCTTCAGATGTGAGTAGAGTTGAAAATTACCAATGCACGTAACTATCAATGATATCCCAAATAACCGATCTGTGATTTAGAATACCTTGGAGCGATAGCAGCATTGAAGAGGATCAGGTGTTTGCTAAGCCTTATACCATCAATATAAATTGCCAGAATTATTCTATTCATTATACTGTAGTCCAGAATATTTTTTGAGTGGGATAGATATAAAATCTACTCACTACTGTCTGCCAAGGACATCACGTAACTCCAACAAACTGCTGAAGAAACTAAGTACATTATCAATAATTTATCAGGTATTTTGAAGATGATGAAGGAAATTCCATGGGAAGAATTTTCATTGATGCTGAGGAGGTTATAACTAGAACCTCAAAGACAGCAGTCTCTTTATAATAATAGGATTCAAATGATCTAATTTTCTGTGTGTGACTCCAATAAACTCTCAGGAATTCATGCTTTAACTGTGAGTATATAACATTGGAATGATACATACTGCCTTGAAGTATTGAAAAACTACATTAGTTTTAGGAAATTATGTTTTATGATTAATAGAAACTGAGTGTCAAATATAAAGTGTCTCATTTGTTCTACTTGTAACGACTGATTAAAGTTTATATTATACAGATGGATTAACAATGGCAAGTAGAATTGTTTATTCACATTAAGATAAGTAGCTGAAAATGCAATTATTTTTCCAGTCAGAAGAAAGAATTGATGACAAGATGTAAACAATATGCATTTCCTCTTAAATATTTAGCAGTGGAAAGGAAAGGAACTTTATATATTTACTCTTAAATATTCAACAATGGAAAGGAACAATTTTTTTAAGAAAGTCTATGCTTGGGATAACCTTTTAAACTCATTTAGAAGTGAAAAGAACAAGCCAACATAGTGGTGTAATTCCCAATAAAGCACAGCTCAATGGCAGTCCAAAAGATACAAAAAATAGAAACTGAATTCCAACATGTTCCAACATGAACTTTAATAAAAATAATAAAACCATCTAGAAACAGTCAAGCACTTTTCCCAAAAAAATTGGACTTCATCAAAATCATTTCAACTTGTTACAACCCATATTAAAATAGTTAAAAATCATCATGTGACACTAATCAAATGTACTAATCATTTTGTTTTAAAAGTAACTCATCACTGAAGCAATGAAAAAATAAAATTAAAAGTGAATTTTTAACAAGATATTTGTCTAACAATGTTGTATTATTTTATAATTATAAAACAGTTGCTCTGTTCCTTAAAACAGAAACAACAGTGGTATGTACATTAATACCTGGTATCACTGTGGCATTCAACCTAAGCTGCCACTTTAGTTCACATTCTTTAACTCTGTTCTTCCAAAAACCTTCCTTTTCATCCTTTTTAACTCTTTCTACTATGCCAAATAAGAACTAGTTACCCTGACCACAATACTTAATGTGTTTAAAAAGGTTGTTGTTCTCATCCTGATTCTTAATGACATATAAATGTTTGTAAATACATTTACATAAGCTCCTAGTAGTTTTACCGATGTAAAAATTGCTACAAATCTGACAAATAGCAATGTATACTAACCCAGTTATGCCACAATTCCCTGCGTCCAAATGTAATTGTTGTAAATGCTCACCAATAAAAACATGTCTTTCCTGTAAAATATAATTACAATATTTACATGTATCACACCTCTTTGGACCACCCCTATCTGGTCGAGATAGCGTAATAGGGTGTTCAAGAAAATCTTTTAAATCATGACCAGTTTTAAATACAAAACATGGTTTTCGACCAAGCGTGTCAATGAAGTCTGCATTGCTCCTAAACATAACCCAATTTTTAGTTACAATTTCTCTTAAGTCTTGACTCATATCAGCAAACTGGATAACCATAGAGTTTGGGTGCTTCTGTGGTTGCATCCTCGGGTTCACTACCTCATTTTGTGAACCTAATGGGGGGTGTCTAGTACCCCACCCTTGCAAGATCTCATCCCCAATCCTAAGTAATGTCTTTTGGGTACCCTCTTTCTAAAAACATTAAGATTAAGTTACCCAGTTCAATCTTAAACAAAGAAATCTCAGAACACATTATCAGTTCACTCACTATTTTCACCTTTACTATGTTCTATTAATATATATGGGCTGTTGACTCCTGAAATCCAGGTAACTATTTGAAAATGTTCATTTCCTATATAGTCTGGAACAAAACTTTTGTTCAACCCTATCTTTAAAAACAGTTACATCCAAACAATCTATAGCCTCACTGGAATGTGTATGAGTAAACTTCCAAATGAGTTTTTGTTTTTAACAAGATACACAAATCTTTCCCTGTCACTGTTAATCTTTTTCCACAGAATAAAAATAATACAACATTCTTAGACAAATATCGTGTTAAAAATTCACTTTTAATTTTATTTTTTCATCGCTTCAATGATTAGTTACTTTTAAAACAAAATAATTAGTACATTTGATTAGTGTCACATGATGATTTTTAATTATTTAATGTGGGTTGTAACAAGTTGAAATGGTTCTGATGAAGTCCAATGTTTGGGGATGAAAGTGCTTAACTGTTTCTGGATGGTTTTATTATTTTTATTTAAGTTTGTGTTGGAATTCAGTTTCTATATTTTGTACCTTTTGGACTGCCATTGAGATGTGCTTTATTGGGAATTACACAGCTACGTCGGCTTATTCTGTTTACTGGTCAGAGGT